>NW_025317381.1:0-173882 GCF_018873765.1 Telopea speciosissima
ATTCGAAGGTTATGACCCTCAACATCAGATCCACACGTCTAATAAGAGATATGGAAACTTTTTACAAATCCCAAGCCCAAAAAAGTATAAAAATACCTCCAAATAACCCCAAACGACCCACCCGGTCTGGTTTAAACAGAAAATGAACATATGTCAAAAGAGGAATCGATTCGAAGGTCATGACTCTCAACATCGCATCCACATGTCTAATAAGAGATAAGGACTCTTTTTAGAAAAACAAAAACCCAAAAGAGTACAGAAATGACCCCAGATAACCCCTATCGACCCAGCTAGTCTGGTTTAAATTGAAAATGAACATATGCCGAAATAGGTATCGATTTGAAGGTCACAACACTCAACATCGCATCGACACGTCTAATAAGAGATAAGGACACTTTTTAGAGAATCCCAAACCCAAAAAATTAGTGAATTGCACCCAAATAACCCCAAACGACCCACTCAGTTTGGTTTAAACAGAAAATGAACTTATGCCAAAATAGGTATCAATTCGAAGGTCATGACACTCAACATCGCATCCACACGTCTAATAAGAGATAAGGACACTTTTTAGAATAATGAAACCCAAAAAAGTATAGAAATACCCCCAAATAACCCCAAACGAACCACCTGGTCTGGTTTAGACAAAAAATGAACATATGTCAGAATTGGTATCAATTCGAAGGTCACAACCCTCAACATCGCATCCAGACGTCTAATAACAGATAAGGACACTTTTTAATAAATTCCACGCCAAAAAGAGTACAGAAATGCCCCCAAATAACCCCAAACGACCCACCCGATCTGGTTTAAACGAAAAATGAACATATGCCGAAATAGGTATCGATTCATAGGTCACGACCCTCAACATCGCATCCACACATCTAATAAGAGATAAGGACACTTTTTAGAAAATTCCAAGACCAAAAAATTACAGAAATGCCCCCAAATAACCCCAAACGACCTACTCGGTCTGGTTTGTACCGAAAATGAACATATGCCAAAATAGGTACCGATGCGAAGGACACGACCCTCAACATCGCATCCACGCGTCTAATAAGAGATAATAACAGTTTTTTGACAATACCAAACCCAAAAACATACAGAAATACCCCCAAATAACCCCAAACGACCCACCCGGTCTGGTTTAAATCGAAATGAACATATGTCAAACTTGGTATCGATTCGAAGGTGACGACCCTCAACATTGTATCCACACGTCTAATAAGAGATATGGACACTTTTTAGAAAATCCCAAGCCCCAAAAAAGTATTGAATTGCCCCCAAATAACTCCGAACGACCCACCCGGTCTGGTTTAAACCGAAAATGAACATATGTCAAAATAGGTGTCGATTCGAAGGTCATGACCCTCAACATCGCATCCACACGTCTAATAAGAGATATTGACACTTTTTAGAAATCACAAGCCCAAAAAAGTACAGAAATACCTCCAAATAACCCCAAACGACCCACCCAGTCTTGTTTAAACAGAAAATGAACATATGTCGAAATAGGTATCGATTCGAAGGTCATGACCCTCAACATCGCATCCACAGGTCTAATAAGAGATAAGGATTCCTTTTAGAAAATTTAAAACCCCAAAAAGTACAGAAATGTCCCCAAATAACCCCAAACGATCCAGCAAGTCTGGTTTAAATCGAAAATGAACATATGCCAAAATAGGTATCAATTCGAAGGTCACGACACTCAACATCGCATCCACACGTCTAATAAGAGATAAGGACACTTTTAAGAAAATCCCAAACCCAAAAAAGTATAGAATTGCACCAAAATAACCCCAAACGACCCACTCAGTCTGGTTTAAACAGAAAATGATCATATGCCAAAATAGGTATCGATTCAAAGGTCACGACACTCTACATCGCATCCACACGTCAAATAAGAGATGAGGACACTTTTTACAAAATACCAAACCCAAAAAAGTACAAAAATGCCCCAAAATAACTCCAAACGACCCACCCGGTCGGGTTTAAACCGAAAATGAACATATGCCAAAATAGGTATCAATTCGAAGGTCATGATCCTCAACATCGTATCCACACGTCTAATAAGGGATAAGGACATTTTTTAAAAAATCCCAAGCAAAAAAATTACAAAAATGCCCCCAAATAGCCCCAAATGACCCACCCGGTGTCGTTTAAATAAAAAATGAACATATATCAAAATTGGTACCGATTTGAAGGTCACGACACTCAACATCGCATCCACATGTCTAATAAGAGATAAGGACACTTTTTAGAAAATCCCAAACCCAAAAGAGTGTAGAATTGCACCCAAATAACCCCAAACGACCCACCCGATCTGGTTTAAACCGAAAATGAACATATGTCGAAATAGGTATCGATTCGAAGGCACGACCCTCAACATCATATCCACAAGTCTAATAAGAGATATGGACCCTTTTTTGAAAATCCTAAGCCCATAAAAGTACAAAAATGCCACCAAATAACCCCAAAGGACCCACCTGATCTGGTTTAAACTGAAAATAAACATATGTCGAAATAGGTATCGATTCGAAGGTCACAACGCTCAACATCGCATCCACATGTCTAATAAGAGATAATGACACTTTTTAGAAAATATTAAGCCCAAAAAAGAACTAAAATGCCCCAAAATAACCCCAAACGACCCACCAGGTCTGGTTTTAATCGAAAATGAATATATGTCAAAATAGGTATCGATTCGAAGGGCACGACCCTCAATATCGCATCCACACATCTAATAAGAGATAAGGATAATTTTTAGAAAATACCAAACCCAAAAAAGTATAGAAATGCCCCCAAATAACTCCAAACGCCCCACCCGTTCTGGTTTAAACAAAAAATGAACATATGTCGAAATAGGTATTGATTTGAAGGTTACGACCCTCAACATCAGATCCACACGTCTAATAAGAGATATGGACACTTTTTAGAAATCCCAAGCCCATAAAAGTACGGAAATGCCTCCAAATAACCCCAAACGACCCACCCGGTCTGGTTTAAACAGAAAATGAATATATGTTGAAATAGGTATCGATTCGAAGGTCACGACCCACAACATCGTATCCACACATCTAATAAAAGATAAGGACACTTTTTAGAATATCCAAAAGCCAAAAAAGTACAGAAATGCCCCCAAATAACTTCAATCAACCCAGTCGGTCTGGTTTAAACTGAAAATGAACATATGTTAAAATAGGTATCGATTCGAAAGTCATGACCCTCAACATCGGATCCACACGTCTAATAAGAGATATGGACTCTTTTTGAAAAATTTAATTCCCCAAAAAGTACAAAAATGCCACCAAATAACCCCAAACAACCCAGCCGGTCTGGTTTAAATCGAAAATGGACATATGCAAAAATAGGTATCGATTCGAAGGTCACGACACTCAACATTGCATCCACACTTCTAATAAGAGATAAGGACACATTTAAGAAAATATCAAACCCGAAAAAATACGGAATTGCACCAAAATAACCCCAAACGACCCACTAGGTCTAGTTTAAATTGAAAATGAACATATGCCAAAATAAGTATCGATTCAAAGGTCATGACACTCAACATCGCATCCACACGTCTAATAACAGATAAGGACGCTTCTTAGAAAATTCCAAGCTCAAAACAGTACAGAAATGCCCCCAAATAACCCCAAACGACCCACCCGGTCTGGTTTAAATAAAAAATGAACATATGCCGAAATAAGTATCGATTCAAAGGTCACGACCCTCAACATCGCATCCACACTTCTAATAGGAGATAAGGACACTTTTAAGAGATTCTCAAACCCAAAAATGTAAAGAAATGCCCCCAAATAACCCCAAACGACCCACCCAGTCTGGTTTAAACCGAAAATGAACTTATGCCAAAATAGGTATCGATTCAAAGGTCACGACATTCAACATTGTATCCATAGGTCTAATAACAGATAAGGACACTTTCTAGAAAATCCCAAGCCCAAAAGAGTACAAAAATGCTCCGAAATAAACCCAAACGACCCACCTGATTTGGTTTAAATCGAAAATGAACATATGCCAAAATAGGTATCGATTCGAAAGTCACGACCCTCAACATTGCATCCAGACGTCTAATAAGAGATAATGACACTTTTTAGCAAATCCCAAACCCAAAAAAGTACAAAAATGCCCCCAAATAATCCCAAGCGAACCACGCCGTCTGGTTTAAATAGAAATGAACATATGTCAAAATAGGTATTGATTCGAAGGTCACGACATTGAACATCGCATCCACAAGTCTAATAACAGATATGGACACTTTTTATAAAATTCCAAGCCCAAAAGAGCACAGAAAGGCCCCCAAATAACTCCAAACGACCCACCCGATCTGGTTTAAACTGAAAATGAACATATGCCGAAATAGGTATCGATTGGAAGGTCACGATCCTCAACATCACATCCACATGTCTAATAGGAGATAATGACACTTTTTAGAAAATCCCAAACCCAAAAAGTACAGAAATGCCTCCAAATAACCCCAAACGACCCACCCAGTCTGGTTTAAACCGAAAACGAACATATGCTATAATAGGTATCGATTCGAAGGTCACGACATTCAACATCGCATCCACAGGTCTAATAACAGATAAGGAAACTTTTTAGAAAATCCCAAGCCCAATAGAGTACTGAAATGCCCCCAAATAACGCTAAACGAACCAATCGGTCTGGTTTAGACCAAAAATGAACATATGTCAAAATTGGTATCGATTCGAAGGTCACGACCCTCAACATCGCATCGACATGCCTAATAAGAGATAAGGACACTTTTTAGAAAATTCCAAACCCAAAAAAGTACAGCAATGGTCCCAAATAACCCCAAATGACCACCCGGTCTGGTTCAAATAAAAAATGAACATATGCCAAAATAGGTATCGATTCGAAGGTCACGACACTCAACATCACATCCACACGTCTAATAATAGATAAGGACACTTTTAGAAAATCCCAAACCCAAAAAACTACAGAATTGCACCCCAATAATCCCAAACGACCCACTCGGTCTGGTTTAAACAGAAAATGAACATATGCCGAAATAGGTATCGATTCGAAGGTCATGACACTTAACATCGCATCCACATGTCTAATAAGAGATAAGGACACTTTTTACAAAATACCAAACCCAAAGAAGTACAGAAATGCCCCCAAATATACCCAAACGACCCACCCGGTCTGGTTTAAACCGAAAACGAACTTATCCAAAAATAGGTATCGATTTGAAGGTCACAACATTCAACATCGCATCCACACGTCTAATAACAGATAAGGACACTTTTTGAAAAATTCGAAGCCATAAAGAGTGTAGAAATGCCCCCAAATAACCCTAAACGACCCTCTCGGTCTAGTTTGAACCAAAAATGAACATAAGCCGAAGGTGGTATCTGTTTGAAGGTCATGACACTCAACATCGCATCCACATGTCTAATAAAAGATAAGGACACTTTTTACAAAATACCAAACCCACAAAGTACAGAAATGCCCCCAAATAAAGCCAAACGACCCACCTGGTCTGGTTTAAACCGAAAATGAACTTATGCAAAAATATGTATCGATTCGAAGGTCACGACATTCAACATCGCATCCACATGTCTAATAATAGATAAGGACACTTTTTAGAAAATTACAAGCCCAAAAGAGTACAGAAATGCCCCCAAATAACCCCAAACGACCCACCCGGTCTAGTTTAAACAAAAAATGAACATATGCCAAAATAGGTATCGATTCGAAGGTCACGACACTCAACATCACATCCACACATCTAATAAGAGATAAGGACACTTTTTAGAAAATCCCAAACCAAAAAAAGCACAGAATTGCACCCAAATAACCCCAAATGACCCACTCGGTCAGGTTTAAACAGAAAATGAACATATGCCGAAATAGGTATTGATTTGAAGGTCATGACACTTAACATCGCATCCACATGTCTAATATGAGATAAGGACACTTTTTACAAAATACCAAACCCAAAAAAGTACAAAAATGCCCCCGAATATACCCAAACGACCCACCCGGTTTGGTTTAAACCAAAAATGAACTTATCCAAAAATAGGTATCAATTCGAAGGGCACGACATTCAACATCGCATCCACACGTCTAATAACAGATAAGGACACTTTTTTGAAAATTCCAAGCCATAAAGAGTATAGAAATGCCCCCAAATAACCCCAAACGATCCTCTCGGTCTGGTTTGAACCAAAAATGAACATATGCCAAAATTGGTATCTGTTTGAAGGTCACGACACTCAACATCGCATCCACACATCTAATAAAAGATAAGGACACTTTTTACAAAATACCAAACCCAAAAAGTACCAAAATGCCCCCAAATAAAGCCAAACAACCCACCCGGTCTGGTTTAAACTGAAAATGAACTTATGCAAAAATAGGTATCGATTCGAAGGTCACGACATTCAACATCGCATCCACACATCTAATAACAGATAAGGACACTTTTTAGAAAATTACAAGCCCAAAAGAGTACAGAATTGCCCCCAAATAACCCCAAACGACCCACCCGGTCTGGTTTAAACCGAAAATGAATATATGCCGAAATAGGTATCAATTCGAAGGTCACGACCCTCAACATTGCATCCCCACATCTAATAGGAGATCAGGACAATTTTTAGAAAATCCCAAACCCAAAAAGGACAAAAACGCCCCCAAACAACCCCAAACGACCCACCCGGTCTGGTTTAAACAAAAAATGAACATATGCCAAAATAGGTATCGATTCGAAGGTCACGATACTCAATATCGCATCCACACGTTTAATAACAGATAAGGACACTTTTTAGAAAATCCCAAGCCCAAAAGAGTACAGAAATGCCCCCAAATAACTCCAAACGACCCACCCGATCTGGTTTGAAACGAAAATGAACATATGCCGAAATAGGTATTGATTCAGAAGTCACGACCCTCAACATTGCATCCACACGTATAATAAGAGATAAGGACACTTTTTAGAAATCCCAAACCCAAAAAAGTATAGAAATGCTCCCAAATAACCCTAAACGAACCACCCGGTCTGGTTTACACAAAATGTTGTTGGGTCGAAATGGGTATTTCGTATCAAAAGAAAGGCAGATGGAACTATTGAAAGGTACAAGGCCCAGTTAGTGGCCAAGGGGTACAACCAACAGGGCGGTATTGACTATACTGAGATATTTAGTCCAGTTGTGAAACCTACCACCATATGTACGGTGCTCTCTTTGGCAACAACTAGAAATTGGTCCTTGCGTCAATTAGACATTTAGCAACGCCTTTCTTCATGGGACCCTAACTGAAGATGTGTATATGTCTTAGCCATTAGGTTTCACCGATCTAGACAAATCACACTATGTGTGCAAGCTCCATAAATCTCTTTATGGGTTAAAACTAGCCCCATGGGCCTAGTTTCACAGATTGAGTTCCTACTTGCTCACCATTGGTTTTGAAGGCTCCAAAACAGATACATCGCTATTTATTTCTAAGAATGGTGATAACTGTCTATACATTCTGGTCTATGTTGATGACCTTGTCATTACAGGCTCTACAACTGCTTTGGTCCAGCAGGTGATTGACTCTCTCCATACTAAATTTGCAATACGGGACCTTGGGTCCCTTCACTATTTCTTGGGCGTTGAGGTGCTCTCTCATTCAAAGGGGCTGCTTTTATCCCAACAGAAGTACATCCATGACTTATTGCTCCGTACAAGTATGGAGGGTGCAAAACCGGTTCAGAATCCGATGGTATTTTTAACTCGGTTATCCAAGAATGAGGGTGCACCCATGATAGATAGCACTCTGTATCATAGCACTATTGGGGCATTACAGTATGCCACTCTTACAAGGCCTGATAATCTCATTTTTGATGAACAAGGTATGTCAATACCTTCATGCTCTAATAGATATACACTGGCAGGCCATGAAACGCATACTACGTTATCTCAAATCCACCATTTCCCTTGGACTTCTTATATCACAAACTTCAACTAACTAGCTCATGGCCTTTTTGGATGCGGATTGTGTGTTGACAATAGAAGATCTACTGGTGGTTTTGCAATTTACTTGGGTGAAAATCTTATATCATGGTCAGCTTGCAAACAACCCACCATTGCACATTCTTCAACGGAATCTGATATCGTGCCATTGCCAATGCAATAGCACAAATCATCTGGATCTCATCTCTCTTAAAAGAACTTCATATTCCACAGCCAGAGTCACTAGTGTTATGGTGTGATAATTTGGGAGCGACTTATTTGGCGGTGAATCCTTTATTTCATGCAAGAACTAAGCATATAGAGGTGGACTTTCACTTTGTTCGCCACCTTGTGACTCAGGGTCTCTTGACCGTTAAGTTCATCTCAACAAAGGACTAGATAGCCGATATTTTAACAAAACTATTTTCAACGGTTTGATTTCTTTTTCTACGTGACAAGTTGAAGCTCTGCAAATGCATCTCTTCCACTTGAGGGGGGCTGTTAAGGAATCCAAGTCTGACACAAACTCCTTTTGAATTTGAATGTAAAAACGTTAGAATTCAAATTCTTTTGAATTCAACGTAATCTAACCTCCTATCTTATCTCTTCCTAAACGATAGGAGAGTTCTGTGTAAACCAAACTCTATCTCTTTGAGTTTGAATAGTGTAACCATATTGTTTTATAAATACAAAGCAATCTCACCTCGTTGAATGTGGCAAGAGAAAACAGTCATATCTCTATCTTTACAGATGGGAGTTATGCCAAAATGGCTGGCTGCCTCACATCTCCTCCTCTTGCTATCTGGACAAAGGGAGAAGAAGAAGGTGAAGGAGAAGAGATGGAGAGGATGGTTGGAAGGAGGAGTGGTGGTTCTTCAAGGCTGGCTTGGGCTGAAATTTTAGCTCCTCCCACCAAGGTAAGACCTCAAACTTAGTACTTCTCCATTTTTATGAATTCCTTGAGCTCTACTGGTGCTGACCTAGCTCTAGAAATGGTTCCTATGTGCTGCATTTGTAGCCAATGTTGCTGGACCTTGGTTCTAAGACTAGAAACTTAACCCTTGGACCAAATTGAGATCAAACCCTTATGTGATCTTGAATCCATGGGGTAAGCCTAGATTCTAGTGACCCTAGGGAGACTTAGATACCCCTCCCATGTCTCTGAGAGCTGGGTGCACTCCAAGCTTCAAGCTGGAGAAGAAGCCCTTTGAAATCTCAAAAAAGACCGCCGATGGATGCACGATCGGATCCACCAATCATGGTACCGTCCTTTAGTCTGCCCAGTGTAATCCCTGTGAATTGACCTGAATGGATGAAGGAACAGATTCACTCTATTGCATCCGCTCGTGGGTCAGTTTACTCTCGGGAATGTCTCAGGGATCTATCGGATGCAAGGGCGGACTAAGGAAACACATCCGCTGTTGATCCGCTTGCTCTCGGGTGTGTCTCAGAAGTCAAACAGATGTACGACCGGATCCAAGTAAGATGTTTCGTCCGTCGATCTGCTCCCTCCGTTTTCAACTTTTGGCCTGAACGGAGTCAGGGGTGGACTCACCTTGTTGCCTCCGCCCATGAGTCTGTTCGGGTTGTCTTGGTTGAAGCTTGATTTTAACCTTGGGGGGCTTATCATGGGACCCTTTTATATATGCTTTAATAATTGCTTTTGTGTTTTTAGGCTACCCAACTCGATGGATAGCTGGTGTACCGGTGAGATTCTTGTCAACCATGTCGGGTGACACTCGAGTTCGGTGAGTGGGTTCTGGGTGACTTTGTTGGGCTTGAATATATATAATATATAATCTTAAGCATGCTATTATATAAATATAAGCATTGTGCGAATTGCATTATTTATCTCAATGTGAACTGTTATGAATGTGATATTATTCTCACTTTTGTATCTGGCTACGATGCCGGGTGTGCTGGTACCGAAACCCCAGTTTATTTAATTATGAAAACTGTTATATGCCATCCTGATCTACATGTGCCGTGCTGTGCTGGTACTCAGGTACTAGATGGAATGGGACCTTGATGCACCCAGAATACCTCTCGGGATGATAGGACTTACATATAGTATATCTGCAGCTAGGATGCTTGTTCCCTTATGCTACAACCTTTGCCAACAGGGGTTTATGTGTTGGATAGTTTGAGCACTTGTGGTCTGTAAAGGTGGGAGAGGCCAGAACAGGGGTAGTGATGGCTATCGGGGTCTGCCACTAGGTGACCAGATGGTTTCTACCGTCGTAGGCTCCTGTGTGATAATTGAGGTTTCACTGGGATGATAAGTTAAGTGACCCTCAGTGTCTCCCTAGTTATCACAGTAGCATACACTTGACTTGTAGAATTTATGTGCTATGTGGAAAATAAATCTAACATTAGCTTGCATCATTCTGATATTGAAATTGTTTGTATGTATGTATGTGCATTCCCTTTTGCTTCCTTACTAGCTAGTGTAGCTAACCCCATTGCGCAACCCCTTTTTAGTTTATATGCAGGAGGTACTACTCTTGATGAACACCGTTAGATGCGAATCAAGTGGAGCCGATGGCTGTGACTTGGATGTAGATGTACACCCAAGATTAGTGCCTTAGTGGTGATTATTTATTATTAAATTTTTGTATTCATTCCAAAATCATGTATAAACTATATGTTTATTTATAAGGAGAGATTGAATGGTTACAAATATTGAAATTGTACTATATGTTATCATTAGAGAATCGATTGTCATGCCCCCATCCCGATGTAATATATATACTGCCACAGAGGGGGTGACTTGGACAATCACACATCATCCCAATACCTACCAGGATCACAGATACAGTGTCCTGAGCCATAGTCCACTCTGTCATCACATATTGATAATAGAAAGGAACGTACTAATATGGAAGTCGTTCCAAATATAGAGTTAGCGAAAGCAAAATTTAATTAAATCATGTGAAATTATAGAGCATTGGTTCTCTAATGATAACACATAGTACACCTGTTCATAAATGTAACCATTCAATCTCTCCTAAAATTAAACACATTATTTATACATGAGTGTAGAATGAAGACAAAAAATTAAATGATAAATAATTACCACAAGGCACCGATCTTGGGTGTACATCTACATCTAAGTCATAGCCACCGGCTCCACTTAATTTGCATCCAACGGTGCTCATCTAAGTAGTACCTCCTGCATAACAACTAAAGAGGGATTGCGCAATGGGGTTAGATACACTAGTTAGTGATGGAGCAAAGGGGAATGCACATACATCACACGAACAATATCAAGCAGAATGATACATGCTTTGCACTAACACACAATTCTACCGGTCAAGTGTATGCTACTGTGATAACTCGGGAGACATTGAGGGTCACTTATCCTATCTCCCTAGTGAAACTTCAATTATCATGAGGGGACCTACGCCGGTAGAATCCATCATGACCACCCAATGGCAGACCCCGATGGCCATCTGTTGCATCAAGAAATTATTCAAGGGTCCTTTCGAGTGTCGTAACTTGCAAAAGAACTTGGGTGACAAAGGAGAACCAGTGTGGTTCTGGCCTAGGACTCTCCGATGCCTAAGTTAGATCTCTCTGAGCAAACAGATGAATGATTAGAATTCAAGAGTGGTTTATTGGGTAGAGTACCTTCCTTTTTATAGTAGAGTATGGCGGTGTGGAGAGTCTAAGTTGGTGATGAGTAGTCCTCACGATTGATAGAGTCCTCGGATAGTAGGGCTCTTCCTTGGCTGGTTGCTTCTTCTCTGGTGATAGTGTCCCAGTTGGGTTGTCATTCTTAATGGATAGATGTTGATACGTTCTCAGATATGGTGCTTAGTGTTTATGTCCATTTGGGACTGTACAGTTGATAGGCTGTGTTCTAGAGTCCTTGAGGCGGTGTATGTCCAGTTGATGACGACAGCGATGATGGTGTTGGTCTCTTATCAGGATCCACATCCGCGCTTAGATCCACGTGTGTCTAAGGTCCACGTCTGTGTATGCATGGAAGTTTGTGCCCCAAGGGGTTGGCGCCCAAGGGGCCATACCCCAAGGGGTTGGTGCCCAAGGGAAGCGTACCCCAAGGGGTTGGCCCCCAAGGGAAACCGTACCCTAATGGGTTGGCGCCCAAGGGAGGCCGTACCCCAAGGGGTTGGTGCCCAAGGGAGGCTGTACCCCAAGGGGTTGGCGTACCCAAGGGAAGCGTACCCCAAGGGGTTGGTGCCCAAGGGAAGCCGTACCCCAAGGGGTTGGCGCCCAAGGGTGTGGGTGGTCTGCGCCCGTGCTAGTTCCTCCTTTGTTCTTGTTATGGTCCACCTCCTTAGACTAGACACTTGGTAGCCTCCAATTGGTCTTCATGAATCTAGGTTTATCATTTGCCCCCCACTCTCTTGGGTTAGAGTGTCCATGAGAGTAGATTCTGCATTCTTAGGGGGTCTGTTACAAATTGGAGGGTATGCCTGTGAATCACTTAGTGAAGTGGGAGAGGTTGTGGGTTCAAGCCTCTCCTCTTGCACCCTTTCTTTTTACTTTTCTTTGTGTAGATATATCTTCTCCCTTAGTCTTTGGCCATAGACACATCTTTACTCAAACTTTGACCTCGATTCCTTGCAAACTTTGACCTTGAACCTCGAACCTCATCCTCGGAACTTGCTTATGTCCATGGCCTGTCGTCTACGGCCCTTGGCCATAAAATTTATTTATTTTTAGTTGAATTGGTCGTCGGCCATAGACACGTCCTTAGTCAAACCTTGAATGTGGCCTCGGTCCTCGAACCTTGTCCTTGGACCTTGACCTCAAACCTCGTGAACTTTGACCTCGGTCTTTGGACCTCAGACCTCAACCTCGAACCTCGCCTATGTCCATGACCTGTTGTCTACGGCCCTTGGTCGTAAATTTTTTTTTTTTTTTTTTTTGAGTCGAAGTGGTCATCGGCTATAGACACGTCGTTACTCCAACCTTGACCTCGACCCCTCGTGAACTTTGACCCCGGACCTCGAACCTTGCCCATGCACTTTGGATTGTACATATTGTGACTTCTTTCCCTTGCTATTTAAGGTTAAATTCTCATATTCTTTGGGTACTATTCCTCGTTGTTGATGCGAATGGTCTATTGACCTTAGTAGTCATTCGATCTCGGTGACCTAGTGCTTTGATGGTTCTCGAACTTTGTTGGTCTGTGGTCGTTGGTTGTCTATGGACCTTGGTGGCATTGCCCCTTGGTGGTCTAGGGACCTTGGCGGCCTTATGTCTTGGTGGTCTACGGACCTTGGTGGTCTATGGGTCTTGGTGGCATTGTGTCACACCCCTATCCCAATAAAGGATAAAATACTATAAATGGGGTATGATAGGATGCTTATCAACATCCTAACCACTACCAGGATCTCGATGCAGTGGCCAACGCATAGTCTTACACTAATATTAAATCATAATAATATTAGAACGTGGAAAGTAAAGGAATATTCCATTCCCAAAAGGTCAGAAATGAGCGAAAGCGTTACAAAAACAATAGGTTCAAGTCTACGCGATAGATAGTTTAATGTTCTACATTTCAACCCAAAATGATTATCTAAAAGCTGAAATAGTAGGAATACTACTAAATATATACAATGCTCATAATAAACGAAATAAAAAGATATAATTGTGCCCCAATGGCACAGTCCACGAGTACACGCCATGATCAAGGTCCAAAATCACGGGCTCCAATCAAAAGGATCACCATCATAGATCACCTGCATATAGCTAAAAAGGGGTTGCGCAACGGGGTTAGCAACACCAGCTAGTGAGAGAGCAAAGGGGAGTGCACATACACCACACAAACAGTTTCAATATCAGAATGATGCATGCTAATGTTAGATTCATTTTCCACCTGGCACACAAATTCTATTGGTCAAGTGTATGCTACTGTGATAACTCGGGAGACACTGAGGGTCACTTATCCTAGCGCCCCAGTGAAACCTCAATTATCACGAGGGGACCTACGCCGGTAGAAGCCATCATGACTAGCCAGTGGCAGACCCCGATAGCCATCACTACCCCTGACCTGGCCTCTCCCACCTCCACAGTCATCAGGTGCTCAGACTATCCAACACATAAACCCCTGTTGGCAAGGGTCATAGCATAAGCGAGCATAAAACCTAGCCACAAATATACTACATGCAAATCCTATCGTCTCGAGAAGTATTCCGGGTGCATCAACATCCCATTCCATCTAGTACCCGGGTACCAGCATGGCACGGCGCATAAAAACCAGGATGACAAGCAATGAATATAATAATAATGATAATTTTGGGGTTTTGGCACCAGGGTACTCAGCACCGTAACCCAATATAACAATGTAAAGCATCATATCCATATTTCATCAATTCATATCCAACATGGTTTATATGCAAAGATGCAACATGTTAAGAATGGATGCAGCATAAACACAATTATATGATCCATATAATAATATATATATATACATATAGCAAGTCCAAACATCACCCAAAACCCACTCACAGTTTGCTCACTTGTCGTTCGGTGTGTTCGATAAGATTTACCTTAGTGCACGTACTCCCGTACCAGTTATGAAGTCTGAGGATGCGTGAGAATATTGTTAGAAGTGTATAGGTGGGTCCCATGAAGGGTCCCAATAATTTATTTGAAGTCTGGGTAAAGACATTAAGGGCGGATGAAGGAACGGAGTCAGCAAAGTGAGTCCGATCGTTCCCCACCGCTATTCTTTTGAAATCTGAGAAGATTTCCACCTTCAGCCTTTCGTCCATGGAACCACAAGGGTCCTAGGGTTAGGGAGGTGAGTTCAATCCTTCGTTGGAGGTCCAAAATACATAGTCCTTTATGGGACTTAGAGGATTCAAGGGATTGGATCCAACTCTAAGGTTTCTTCCGAAACCTAAACTAGGTTTTCAATGCTTGAACAACACTCAGGTTGTCAAAACTATGAAGGCATTAATGGAAGGGAAATATAGATTTTAAAGAGAGCATTCAATAGGGTTTGTTGGGTTTTCAAGAAAACTCCCAAGTGTTACAGACAAGTAACTCTAAACATGAAATCCTTAAGTCAGTCTAATTCCCAACCATCTTCTTGAGATCCAACAGCCTCAAGAGCTAGGGGAGGGTGTCCTAAACCTTTCTAAGGGCATCATGTCTCATATCATTCATTGGTCTTGGGAGATCCCATAGATTGGTCTCTCCTTAGGATTTTTCCATTTCTAGGTTGAGGTCACAAGTCCCTTAGGACAGCAAGGGGTTTTGAGGGCATCAAGGGTAGACTTTGGCACCATGATAGGTCAATTAATTAATACATTTAGGGGGAATTTTAGGTAGTAATTAACCCCCCCAATAAGATTTATTAAGT
The DNA here is from genome assembly GCF_018873765.1 of Telopea speciosissima. NCBI lineage: Eukaryota > Viridiplantae > Streptophyta > Magnoliopsida > Proteales > Proteaceae > Telopea > Telopea speciosissima. The sequence goes on from NW_025317381.1 coordinate 15,316, forward strand.
CCTACACAAGCAGCCACAATGTGGGCGAGGTCACCAGATTACAATCATGTTCCTAAGTTGCTGTCAAAATATATTAGCTGGGTTTGGGCCCACTTTTTAGGGTCTTTTATTTGAATTGGGTCAACTGTTCCTTCATATAAAATGTATCCCTTTGAGTTTATTTTACAACGCAACTTGAATCACATCGATACGATATGCGTGGACAAAATTATGGTCAAAATACTGGACAGTAGTCATCCTATAAACTACGGGCGGATCCACAAACGGATTCTGTTTGTGTGAGTCTGCCCGTGCATCCATTTGTACCTTGAGACACACCCGAGACACACCCAAGATAGGCAGATTCATGGGCGGATGCACAATTTTGAGTCCGCCCCTGAGTCCGCTCGCAACAGGAATGGGTTTTTTAAGTCCGAACTTCATCCAAATTGATCCCCAATGCCCCCAATGCCTTCAAGGGCTTGTAGGGATGACTTCCAAGGTTCATTAAGGTATCAAATGTCCTAATGGAATAATGCATTAGGTCATATATGGTCTATATCCAATTCCTAAACCCAAACTTGGGTTTTTGGGTAAAAATCTAGGTGGTCATGGCTTAGGTTGTGTAACACACTATTGGGAGGATTAAGAGTGTGCCATGGCACCCAAAGAAACCAAGAACAAGCTCCAACACAAGAGCATTGGGTCCCAAGTGGAACCCAAGATACTCCCAATCTCCAAAATCCAAAACCCTAGGCTAGAGATTAGAGAAATAGAGAGGGAGAGATGGAAATCACTAACCACCAATGGAGAACCAAAACCTAGGGCTAGGTGAGCCCCATTTCACCTTCTTTTCTTCTTCTCCTTCTTCTTCTCCTTCCTTTCCTTTTCTTTTTTTCTTCTCCTTCTTCCTTTCTTTCCTTTCCTTTTCTTCTTTCCTTCTCCAGATAGCAAGAGGGGAGGGAGGGGATGAGGTGTAGGAGGAGAGGACAGTAGCTTCCTCTCTTCTCCTTTCCCTTCTCTTCTTCTTCTTCTTCTTCTTTTCCTTCTTCTCCGGTTTCAGCAAATGGGAGAAATGGGAATGAGCTAAAGAGCTCATCCCATAAATAACTAAAATAGGCCTTAGGGCTTGTTTGCCTAGGTCCTTAAATCCCAAAACCTATTTTAACTCAAGATGGGCCTTGGGGCCAGTTTGGTTAAGGCTCTTAGATCCAATTAGTTAGGGTGTGTTTGGTTTGGGTCCAAGCCTCACTAGACCTATTAGCCCTTAAGCCTTGTTTGATTTTAGTTAGGGTATTAAAACCCATTATTTAATTAAGTTAGACTTTATGGGCCCCACTTCCATGGTCCACTTACCCAACTAATGGTAAGAGCAAGGGTCCACATGGTCCAAAGGTCAAATTAGGGTATCTGGGACACGGGAATGTGGGTCCCACAGGAAAATAAACCAAAAGGACAGGTAACAGCATGGGCGGATTATTGATCGGATTCAGCAGCAGTGGATCCGATCATGACTCCAGTGCTGCTGTCAAGGCCCAAACTTCAAGAAAAGTTACGGGGCTTTGGCTCACATTCCAAAACTTTGAGGGGATTCTTATTATAATATTTTGAGTCCAAGGTTATCAGTGTTGACCATAGCCATAGGGCATTACCCTTCAGTAAGGTCTAAATTGCCCCGGTGTATTAGGATATATTTTGGATGTGGGTGTAACACATTGCGCCTTGGTGGTCTACGGACCTTGGTGGTATTGCACCTTGGTGGTTAGAGGACCTTGGTGACATTACGCCTTGGTGGTCTACGGACCTTGGTGGCATTGCATCTTGGTGGTCTACGGACCTTGGTGGCATTGTGCCTTAGAGGTCAATGGACCTTGGTGACATTGCGCCTTGGTGGTCTACGGACCTTGGTGGCATTGCGCCTTGGTGGGCTACGGACCTTGGTGGCATTGCGCCTTGGTGGTCTATGGACCTTGGTGGTGATGCACCTTGGTGATCAACGGACCTTGGTGGCATTGCGCCTTGGTGGTCTATGAACTTTGGTGCTTAAAAGTGCTGAAGTAGATGGCAAAAGTAGATGGATGTATTATGTCCCCTTCATCGATTAGCACCCCTTCGTTCGATTAGCGCCCCTTCGTCGATCGGTGCCCCTTTATTGATCAGCGCCCCTTTGTGTTCAGCACCCCTTCGTCGATCAACACCCCTTCGTTCGATTGGTGCCCTTCATCGATCAGTGTCCGTGTATGCCTTTATCCTCTTGTTCTTTTTTGTTTTCTTTTTTTTTTTTTTTGTATTGAGTCGAATTGGTCTTTGGCCATAGACACGTCTTTACTCGAACCTTGACCTCGACCCCTCACGAACGTCGACCTCGGACCTCGAACCTCAAACCTCGACCTCGAGCCTCGCCATGTCCATGGCCTATCATCTACGACCCTTGGCCATGGCTTCTTTTTTTTTTTTTTGGGTACCTTTCCTCCTGGGTTTGCTTGTTGGTCGTTGTATCTTGCTTTCTACTCTCCTGGGTTGGTGGCTTGATGTTGGGGGACTATTACTCAAGTAAGTAGCCTTTTTTGCCATTGCCCATGATGTCTAGTGAATCTAACTCATCCACTATTGTAGTTGGGTCCATGGATGGGCGCTCTTCAAGGTCGTCATCCTCTGTAGTCACTCTCCCCCCATTGCTTCATCCCAGACCTACTCTTAGTGATGGGGAGGATGCCATTGATTGTCCTAATCCAGAGGGTAGTTCTTCTAGAGATGATGCTGGGGTGATACCCCTTCTGAGATTGTCCTTCGCGCCCCTGGAGAGTCGATTGTTCCTTCTCCCACCGAGTGGATGAGGTCTGCCTTTATGAGGTTTCCTTCCCCTATAGCTAGCTTTCCTTCTGGGTTTCTGTGGTTGGATCTGCATTCCTTTGTGTATTGCTCTTCGTCACTTGTATATGACCGACTGGCTTTGGTAGTCATTCAACCCCGATGCCCTTGCGCCTTGATAGTTCTCGATCTTTGTTGGTCTACGGACCTTGGTGGCATTGTGTCTTGGTAGTCTACGGACCTTGGTGGCATTGCGCCTTGGTGGTCTATGGACCTTGGTGGCATTGTACCTTGGTGGTCTACGGACCTTGGTGGTCTTGTGCCTTGGTGGTCTGCAAACCTTGGTGGCATTGTGCCTTGGAGGTTAGTGGACCTTGGTGTGGTGGAAGCGATCCGATTGATGGGTAGGAGTAGACGAGTATATCCCAATATAAAATTTTAAATTATCCTTGAAAACTGTAATTGTAATGTGACTTTCTGTGTACTATGGCTGACAGCCGACTATGCTAATGCTACTGCTACTCCTCTTACTGGTAGTACTTCTTTAGGTGTTCTGAGTTCCAGGTACAGTCTACCTTCTTACCCCCTGGAGTTTTCAAGCGGTAGGTCCATGAACGTATCTGCTTGGAAACTATGTAAGGTCCTTCCCAATTGGCCGAGTTTGCCCTCTTTCCTTGGCTGTGATGCTCTAGCTTTCCTTAACTCCTCCAAGTAGTGTTCTGTTTGTCACCTCCACCTGACCATTGGTCTGTGGGTAGGTTAGTGATACAGGCTGATAGTTAATGTTGTAGAGTTGGAAAAAACCCTTGAACTTTGGATGTCAATTTGGTGGTGGGTAGATGGGGTACTAAGGCAAACAATTGACATTGCTCGCAAGTCTTGGCATACTGTATGGCTTCTTCTTGCATCCATTGCCAGTAGAACCCTGGCAGAGGACTTTGTAGGCTAGCGCTTGCCTTCCCATGTGGCTTTCGCATATCCCCTCATGGACCTCTGCTAGGGCATACTTGGCTCCCTTGGGTCCTAGGCACCTGAGTAGTGCTGTAGTGACTCCTCTCTTGTATAGTACTCCATCTAGGATGGTGTACTTTGCAGCTCTCATCCTTATTTTCCTTGCCTCAACCTTGTCTTCTGGTAAGACGTCGTTCTGTAGGTAGTTGAGTATAGGGTCCATCTAACTAGGCCCCTCCTCCATCTCATTGACCTGCTTCTCTTGATATATCGGTTCATGTAGTATTTTAACATACACTGCACTGGCCAGGTTTCTAAGTTTGTCATTGGCTAGCCTGGATAGGGCGTCGCCGGTGGGATTCTCGATCCTAGGAACACAAACCATCTTGAACTTCATGAACTCCCCAACCAATTCCAGAGCATGTGCTAGATATGACGCCATTCGCTCCACCTTCGCCTCATACTCTCCATTTACCTGGTTCACTACATGCTGGGAGTCACTCCAGATGGATAGATGCGTGATTTGAATGGCCTTGGCCACCCGGAGTCCAGCCAATAATGCTTTGTACTCTGCTTCGTTGTTGGATGCTGGGAAGGTGAATCAGAGAGCATACTGGATTCAAAATCCTTTGGGGCTGGTGAGTATAAAGCCAGCCTCGCTTCCTGTGGCATTACTCAAACCATCCACGTACATCTCCCATGATCCTCGATCATGCTCCTCTGGTTCTTCTACTTCTGGCTCGATCTCGGGTAGAGTGCATTCAGCGACAAAGTCCACCAAAGCTTGGCCATTGATGGTCGTCCTGGGTTGGAACCTAATGTCGTGTTCACTCAACTCAACTGCCCATGCGATCAACCTTCTGGAGACGTCTGGTTTGTGTAGTACCTTCTCCAATAGTAGGTCGGCGAGTACTGGGCATGGAAGTATGGTCAGAGCTTCCTAGCAGCGATCACCAGTGCAAGGTTACCTTCTCAATTATGGTGTACCTGGTCTCTGCGTCAATCAACACATGACTGACATAATTGATGGGTCTTTATACCTTTGCTTCTTCCTTCAACAGCACTGCGCTCATTGCGATTGGGGTTGCAGCCAGGTAGATCTGCAGCTCTTCATTGGGTTCTGGCCACCCAAGCAGTGGTGGATTCTTGAGGTACTCCTTCAGTTCATCGAATGCCTTTTGACGCTCCTTTGTCCATGAAAAGTCTTTAGGACTTCGGAGGTTCTTCAACGTCTTGAAGAACGACAGGCACTTGTCTCCCAATCATGACACGAACCTTGAAAGGGCGGCGATCCATCCATCTCTTAGATGGCCTTGATCTTGGATGGGTTGGCTTCTATTCCATGTACTGAGATCATAAACCGTAGGAACTTCCCTGATGTTACTCCAAAAGCACACTTTGTAGGGTTTAGATTCATCTGGTTCCTTCTTAGCATAGTGAACATGTCACGCCCCTATCCAGATGTAATAAATATTGCAACATAGGGGTATGATTGGGAGAATTACACATCATCCCAACACCTACCAGGATCGCGGATACAGCATCCCGAGCCATAGTCCACCTTGTTATCACATCTTAATAACAGAATGGAACGCACAAAAAGGAACAAACCGTTCCAGATACCGACTTAGCGACAGCGAATTTAAATTAAATCATGTGAAATTATAGAGCATCGGTTCTCTAATGATAACACATATTACAATTCTAACATAAGTAACCATTCATTACTCTCCCTATAAATAAACACACAGTTTATACATACATGTGGAGATGAAAATAAAAGTAATAAAATAATAAATAATCGGCACAAGGGCACCAATCTTGGGTGTGTATCTACATCCAAGTCACAGCCACTGGTCCCACTTGAGTCGCATCCAACGGTGCTCATCTAAGTAGTACATCCTGTATAACAACTAAAAAGGGGTTGCGCAATGGGATTGCAACACTAGCTAGTGAGGGAGCAAAGGGGAATGCACATACACCATACCATCAATATCAATCAGAATGATGCATGCCAATGTTAGATTCATTTTCCACCTAACACACAATTCTATCGGTCAAGTATATGCTACTGTGATAACTCGGAAAACACTGGGGGTCACTTATCCTATCGCCCCAATGAGACCTCAACTATCACGAAGGGACCTGTGTCGATAGAAGCCATCATGACCACCCAGTGGCAAACCCCGATAGCCATCACTACCCCTGCCCTGGCCTCTCCCACCTCCATAGACCGCAGTGCTCAGACTATCCAACACATAAACCCCTGTTGGCAAGGGTCGTAGCATAAGGGAACAAGCATCCTAGCCGCAGATATACTATATGCAAGTCCTATTGTCCCGAGAGGTATTCTGGGTGCATCAACATCCCATTCCATCTAGTACCCGGGTACCAACATGGCACGGCACATACAGTTTAGGATGACATACAACAGTTTTCATAATTTAAATAAATTGGGGTTCCGATACCTGCACACCGGCACCGTAGCCCGATACAGTGGTGAGCATTATACTATCACATTCATAATAGGTCACAGTTGAATAAAATGCAATGCGCACCATGCTTATAAATATACCATAGCATGCTTAATATTAACAATTATATAATAATCAAACTCAACGAAGCACCCATAACTCACTCACCTAACACGGACGCCTCCGTGTGTGGTTGACATGAATCTCACCGAGGCTTCCCGCTCTACATTGAGTTGGGTAGCCTAGGAATACAAAAACCATCATTAATCCATGTATAGAAGGGTCCCACACTAGGCCCATAAGGTTAAAATCAGATTTTAACCCAGACAACACGAATGGACTCACGGGCGATCTCAGCAGAGGTGAATCCGCCCCTGACTTTGTTCAGGCCAAAAGGTGAAAACAAAGAGAGCGGACCCATAAGCGGAACATCATACTTGAGTCCGATGGTGCATCCGTTCGACACCTGAGACACACTTAAAAGGGAGCGGATCTACGGGTGGATGTGCTTCTTTGGTCCACCCCTGCATCCATTCAATTTCTTGAGACAGACCCAAGAGCAACAGGCTTCGGGCGGAGGCAAACAGAGTGAATCCATGCCTTCGTCCGCTCAGGCCATTATGCAGGGGTTATACTGGGCGGATTGATGGGCGGTACCACGATAGATGGATCCGATCGTTCGTCCGCCAACAGTCTCTTCCGAGATTGTAGAGGGCTTCAGCTCCAGCTTTAAGCTTGGAGCTCCTTAGCACCTTAGGAACAAGGGAGAGGTGTCTAAGCCTTGCTAGGGTCACTAGGTCCTAGGCTCACCTCAAGGATCCAAGATCCTACAAGGTTTGGATCTCACATTGGTCCATGGGTTGGGATTCAATGTTCAAACCAAGGGTTCATTGGCCATGGCTGCAAATGCAGCATTTAGAGGCCTAGGTCGACATCCAATAGAGCTCCCAACTAGGGCCCAGCTTCACCTTGAGTCCCAAATGGAACCATAGGTTAGCCCTAGCTCAAGAATTCAACAAAATCAAAGAGAAATGAGGGAGAGCTAGGTTTGGGGAGCTTACCTTGGTGAGCTTCCTTCTTCCAGCCACTCTCTCCATCTCTTCTCCCTTGGATCCGGCCAGTTGGGGAGGAGGTGTGGAGCTGCCAGCCATCTTTGCATGGCTTCCACCTTCTTCCCTTTCCCTCCTATTCCTCTTCTGCTTCTCCTTATTCTTTCTTCCTCTTCCTCCTTCTCTTTTCTCTTGTCTCTTCTCCTCCATGGTTTATGGGGGAGGGGAGAGATAAGTGAAAGAGAGGGTTTAGGTTATCCTTTAGGGGGTTAGATGGGCCTTAGGGTGTGTTTGGTTTAGGTACCCCCAATCACTTAGTGACCCTAGGTCTTAAATGGGTTTTGGTGTAGGTCTTAAGGCTTGTTTGGCTTTAGACATACCCATTAGATCCATTAGGTCATGTTTGGGGTGCACCCTAAGTCCATAGGACTAAATTGTCCACTAATGTCACGCCCCTATCTCGATGTAATATATTTTACCACATAGGGGTATGACTGGGACAATCACACATCATCCCAACACCTACCAGGATCGTGGATATAGTGTCCTGAGTCACAGTCCACCTTGTCATCATGTTAAAATGACAGAAAGGAACGTACAAAAGAAATAAACAGTTCCAATCGTAGAGTTAGCATAAGCAAAATTAGATTCAATTATGTGAAATTATAGAGCATCGGTTCTCTAATAATAACACATATTATAGTTCTAACATAAGTAACCATTCATCACTCTTCCTATAAATAAACATACAGTTTATACATGGTTGTGGAAAGGAATACAGAAATTAAATAAATATAAACAATTACCTAAGGGCACAAATTCTTGGGTGTACATCTACATCCATGCCATGATCATCAACTCCACTTGATCCACATCCAATGGTGCTCGTCAAGTGGTTATCTGCATATAAACTAAAAAGTGGTTGTACAACGGGGTTAGCTACACTAGCTAGTGAGGGAGCAAAGGGGAATGCGCACACATCACACAATCAATATCAACCAGAATGATGCATGCTAATGTTAGATTCATTTTCCATCTAACACACAATTCTATCGGTCAAGTATATGCTACTGTGATAGCTCGGGAGACATTGAGGGTCAGTTATCCTATCGCCCCAATGAATCCTCAACTATCACTTGGGGACCTGCGCCGGTAGAAGCCATCATGACCACCTAGTGGCAAACCCCGATAGCCATCACTACCCCTGCCCCAGTCTCTCCCACCTCCACAGACCGCAGGTGCTCAGACTATCCAACACATAAACCCTTGTTGGCAAGGGTCGTAGCATAAGGGAACAAGCATCCTAGCCGCAGATATACTATATGTAGGGTCCTATCGTCCCGAGAGGTATTTCGGGTGCATCAATGTCCCATTCCATCTAGTACCCGGGTACCAACACGGCACGACACATACAGATCAGGATGACATATAGTAGATTTTATAATTTAAATAAATTAAATAAATTAAATAAATTGGGGTTTCGGTACTGGCATACCTGGCACCGTAACCCGATACATTGGTGAGCATTATACTATCATATTCATAACAATTCACAGTTGAATAAAATACAATGCGCACCATGCTTATAAATATACATATCATGTTTATTGTTAACAAATATATAATATTCAAACCCAACAAAGTCACCCAGAACCCACTCACTAGGCATAGGTGTCACCGAGCGTGATTGGTATGAATCTCCCTGGGCATCGGGTGTCATCCAGCATGGTTCACATGAATCTCTCTGGTGCACTAACCTAACATATAAAAGAAAGCATTAAAACAAGTATAGAAGGGTCTTATGCTAGGCCCCAAATGGTTAAAACCAAGTTTCAACCAAGACAGCATGAGCGGACTCATGGGCGGTCTCAGCAGAGTGAATCCGTCCCTGACTCCGTTTAGGCTAAAAGGTAAAACCAGAGCGAGCGGAACTTCTTACTTGAGTCCGGTGGTTGATCCGTTTGACTCCTAAAGCACACTTAAAAGGGAGTGGATCCATGGGCGGATGTGCATCTTGGGTCCGCCCCTGCATTTGTTCAATTTCCTGAGACAGGACCCGAAAGCAACAGGTCCCGGGCGGAGGCAAACAGAGTGAATCTGTGCCTTCGTCCGCTCAGGCCAACACACAGAGTTTACACTGGGCGGACTCACGGGCGGTACCACGATAGGTGGATCCAGTCATTTGTCCGTCGGTAGTCTCTTCTGAGATTTACAGGAGTTTCAGCTCCAGCTTGGAGCTTAGAGCTCCTTAGCATCTCAGGAACAGGGGGAGGGGTGTCTAAGCATTCCTAGGGTCACTAGATCCTAGGCTTAAGCTCATGGATTCAAGATCCATAAGGTTAGGTCTCAATTTGGTCCACATAGATGGGTTTTAAAGTTTAAAACCCAAGTTCTCCAACAATGACTGAAATTGCAGCACCAAGGGGTCCAAACAAGTCCTAGGTCAGCTCCATTAGAGCTCCATCTAAGGATCGAACTCCACCTTGGGTCCCAAATGGAACCCTAGGTCAGTCCAAGCTCCAGGAAACATCAAAACAAAGGGGAACAATGGAGAAGAACCAGGTTCAAGGAGCTTACCTCAGTGAGATCCTCCGATGGAGAGGTGAGATCCAGGGCTAGGTGAGCCTTCATGCTCTCCTCCCTTCCTTTCCATCTCTTCTCCTTCACCTTCTTCTTCCTTCTTGGTCCGGTCAACAAGAGGAGGAGATGTGGGGCACCTAGCCATTTTGGCATAGCTCCCATCTTCTTACCTTCCTTTCTCATTCCTCTTCCACTCCTACTTCTTCCCTCTTCCTTCCTCCTTCTTCTCCTTCTCTTGTCTCTTCTCCTCCACGGTTTTGGGGAGGGGGAGAGATGAGAGAAATAAAAGGGTTCATTTAGTTTTAAGGGGGTAGAAGGGACTTTAGGGAGTGTTTGGTTAGGGGTCTTAGGATGGGTTTAAGTCCTTAGGCATTTAAATGGGTTTTGGGTTAGACATTCGGCCATGTTTGGTTCAAGCCATAGGCCATTAGGTCCACTTAATAGGTTAGGGTCTGTTTAGGGTTCACCCTAAGTCCATTGGACTCAATTGTCCACTAGGGCCTATTTGGTTTTTTGGTTAAGTCATTAAAACCCATTATTCACCTAGGTTAGGCTTTGTGGGCCCCACCTGACCAATATCTGGTCGGGGTAGGGGTCCACCTGGTCTAATAGTTCAATTAAGGTGTCCGGGACATGGGGATGTGGGTCCCATAGAAAAATAATCCAAAAAGGCTAATGATAGTATGAGCGGATCCTCGAGCGGATTCAGCAAGAGTGAGTCCATTCGTAACTCCGGTGCTGCTGTCATGGCCCAAACTTCAAGAAAAATGGTGGGGCTTTTGCCCACACTACCAAAACTTCGAGGGGAATCTTTCTATGGTATTTTCAGCTCAAGGTCATCAGTGTTGACCAGTGCCACCATGGCATTGGCTCTAAGGTAAAGGTCCAAACTACCCCGGGTGTAAGGGGATAATTGGGGTACGGCTTTAACAACTAAGGTCTATTTGGTCTAGGCCAGGGTGTATAAATCTCATTATTCACCCAAGTTAAGCCTTGTGGGCCTTACTTCATGGTCCACTCAACCAAGAAATGGTGAGGGCAGGGGTCCATATGGTCCAAAGGTTCAATTAGGGTGTGTAGGACATGGGCATGTGGGTCCCACAGAAAAATAATCCAGCAAGGCTGATGACAGCATGAGCGGATTCAGCAAGAGTGAGTCCATTCGTAACTACGGTGCTGTTGTCATGGCCCAAACTTCAAGGAAAGTTGCGGGGCTTTGGCCCACACTTCCAAGTCTTCGAGGAGAATCTTTCTATGATATTTCCAGTTCAAAGTCATTAGTGTTGACCATAGCCATAAGGCATTACCCATTGGGTAAGGTCTAAATTGCCCTGGGGTATAAGGGTATATCTAGGGTGCGGGTGTAACATCCCCCCAACCTTATTAAAAATTTAGTCCTCAAAATTTGAGGCAGCCTGGGTCTCAAGGTATAAAGGTTTGTTGTGTAACAACATCTTAGATTACCCATTCTCAGACTAAGTTAAAGGTCGGGTAAAAGTAAGGCAGTGTCTACATGACACAGCAGGTTAGGTTCTACACTTCACTTCATCACATGGTCACATTACTACAAGGGTGTGGTTCATAGTAACCCTAAGCTCTATTCGGTTAAGACTCGGTAGTTATCACATTCCAGAGACAACCACACTGTCTACTACACTAAACTATGTGAGGATGGATAGGGAGTTCTCTAGGCCTTCAGGTCGAGTGATTCTACTCAGGTCTTCACTATCCTGGTCATTCCATTGGGTTTGCAGGGCTTAACCTGCCTAGTTCCCAGTGCAGGGCTTACATTCTGAATGCTTTCACTTCAGGTCATCTCATTACCTAACCCAACTTTAGAATGATCTGAAATATTGATGGGACCTCCATATGCGTCACTCCCAGCACGGAGGGAACACATTGATGACCCATTACTCCCTTCATATCTGTCACTGGAAAAGGTCTTGTTACATCCTTTAGTTTTAGCTTTCACAACCTTTAACCCTATCACACAGTTGTCCCTCAGGGAAAAAGTCCAACCTATTCCTCTCTCGAGAACCACACAATCATCTCACGGGTTAAGTCCGAGTCAATTCCTTTAAATTGGGTCCATTACTAGCCTACCCGGTTATTATTAAATTAATCCCCTATTAACCTAGGATCTAGTGGTCCATGGTTAGGGTTCAACTAGCTATCATGGTAAGGTCAAGGCAGAGTCACACTTGTGGCTCAGGAGAAACAAATCTACCTTACACCAGGATGAAGGAAACACATTACTTTATTTATTACCATGCCAATCATAGGTATAAGTTTAATCATTACATTCACATCCCTAAGGACATATCTATAACTTGAGTCGATCCATAGGAACTAGGGTAGTTCTAGGTATGGTATACTAAGTCTCTTTGGAAACCAAGTCACGGTGTAGGATTTCCTCTATGAGTCTATACAAGGTTTTGATGAACCAAGTATAGTACAAATAGAGTCGTCACTAGCTTGAGGTGTCATGATTGAGTCCCAAGTACACGTGGTCTTTATGGTTTGTTCCACTAAACCTATCCAGACTAGCCTAGTGTTTCCTTCTTTAGGTCTGGCTAAAAGTCGAAACCTATATACCCTTATAAGGGTTTCTATACCACGTAGGTTTAGGTTCACTCACTAACGGGTCTACGGATTTGTGTCCACCCAGGTAACTCTTCTTTTCTCGCATAGGAGGGGAGTCACAGTGTACACTGATGCCTGCCATTTCCTTGGCTAGCCCAGTCGGGTATAAGTCTTAATCCCTTTCAAATTTGAGGCATTAGACAAGGCTGAGGTGGTCCCCACAAATGGATCACACAACCAAGGTGCCCAACCTAGGGTATAGGCATAAATTCATCATACATAAGTGGGATAAGAGGTCTCCAAAATCTGGGCTCAAAATCCTAAAAGAAATCGAGCAGACTAACGAGCGATGCCAGTACTCTGAGTCCGTTCGTGACTCCTCTGTGAAAATAAGAAGAGAGGACTAAAGGGGGGATGCGAAATGTGAATCCGTTCGTTCGTCCATTCTCAGAAGGTCAAAAGGCTGAGAGGAAATGAATCGATTGGATCTATGGGCGGACTCATAACTGTGGATCCGCTCCTTGATCCGCTCAGGGTAATACCCCAAAATTTCAAGTTTTAAGCGGGGCGGATCGACGGGCGGAGTCACGATAAGTGGTTCCTTTCGTTCGTCCGTTCGTGGGATTAACAAAACAGAGCCATGAGTTTTAAAACTCACTTTTGGCTCCAAAGAGGGGAAACACAACCACAAGGGGAGAGGGCTCTACAAGGTTTTCGGTTGGGCTTCCTAGCACTCCTTTAGGTGGAATTCTTGTGATCTTCAAGCCTCAAAGTTCCTTCTCTCACTCTCAAGGTACTATTCCTCTTCTCTTTCCTCTTCTTCTTTCATTGTAGGATTGGCTTGTCTCTCCATATTTCCTTTTTTTTTTCCCATTGTAGAATTTTGGCTTATATATCTTTATCTTTCTCTTCCTTTTCTTCTTGGATTTGAGATGGATAGCTTAGGTTGGGATGGGAGTTGATTTTGGTTTACACTTTTATGGCCATGTATGCCAAGATCATGCCCAAAATCGATTTTAGGTTAGGGTTTTTGAGTGTAAATCAAGCCCTAATCGATCAATGACACTGTATGGTTGGATTCCTTGTTTATGCATTATCTTCCTTACACATTTTAAAGCCTTTGCAAGCATTTGAAGATTGTATGCTATGGTTGTCAAGTGTAGTTGGATCTACTTGGATTGGTTCTAGGTGTGAATTGGGTAAAACCTCAATCCTTCAATGCCATGGAATACCTTCAAGTTCATGCTTAGTTCTTTATATGCTCTAGAATCTCATAGAAATTATCTCATTGTCTTATCTCCAAACATCTACTCTTGTTTGTAAGATTATTGATAGAACTCTTGAAATCCATCCTTTATTTTCCAATTAATTTATTCACTTGGTGCAACCTCAATGCATTACTTATTTCTGGGATTATTTGCATATTTCTTAATGGTTATCCTCTTTTCCTCTATTAAATAATCCTTGTCTCTCGTTGGGGTATCTCATTCAACATCTTGTTTGTTTGTCATTGGTTGAAATATAAATACTCAAAGCACATACATTGTTCACCTCTAAGCACACTAGGGATCTCATGTAGACTTCTCACATGAATTTACCTTGTTTCTTTTCTCCTCACATATCTCAAATGGCATTCATATTCCACATTCCATATCCTCATCATTTACATATGTATATTTGATTTTCCCCATCAGGTATAACCTTCTTCTCAATTCATTTCCATATCATTCAAGCATTCCATCTCTATAATTAATTTTCCAATTGTATGTCATCATTTCAATTGGGCTTACACTTACTATCCTTCTTTGGTTTGTGCCCTTGTGTGTAGGAAATAAAATCATCGCCCCAAAGAGAAGGAGAGACCTATCCATTGTGGCCTCCACCCCTACGGCTTATAATGTGCACCGGTTTACCTCCGAAAAGACCGAAGGGATTTATAGGGAGCATCTCTTCCGCAGGAGGATTCTCATGGAGAGAGATGTCACTATAGAGGAACTTCTAGCCCATAAGGTGGAGGCTAGGTTTGAGAGACTACAGTGGACCAACATGCTCATCCAGCCGGACTTCAACTATCCTACTTTGGTCAGGGAGTTATATGCAAATTTGGTCCTGACCAAGGAGGAAGATGATGAGTACAAGCTGACTTCCTATGGGAAGGGAGTTATTATTGGTTTCACTGCAACAGAGTTAGGGGTTCTTCTCAATGATTCTTCGAAGGGCGAGAGGGTGTACTATCCTCCAGGCAGTCATCTGGATCAGTGTCTTCCTCCTGATGAGAGGTGACAATTGTTTAAGATTCTCTCCAATGACAGGTTTAAGGAGAACGAAGATCTTTCCAAGTTCCCTCCTTCACAGCGTGTTCTAATCTTTATAGCCAGGATAAATTTGGTTCCTTCCATGGCTCACAGTACTTTACCTCCTCTGATGTCTGTAGTTCTGGCTCATTCTCTGTACACTGGCCAGCCCATTTGTTTGTCTCACATGGTCATGTAGCATATGGCTCGCGCAGTAATGAATCCTGCCCGAAACAACACCTTACCCTATGGTCACCTGCTTACTCGGATTTTCCTATTCCTTAGGGTTGATCTAGACCATGAACCCAAGGGAACATGCACTGAGGGACTCATTGGATTCAATGCACTATAAAAAATGAATTTATATTACGATTATGATAGTGCAGGTGAGCAGGTGCATTACGGGGGTGGCAGGGGGACCAGGGAAGAGGATGAGGATGACAGTGATGATCTAGAGTTTATGGGCTCAGGGCCTTCTGCAGCAGTTGCTTCTAGTGCACCTGGGGGAGGCAGCGATATCATGATGGCCATTCGGCGATTGACCTTGAGGATGGCTGATGGCATTGATGATGTCAAGAAGCAATTCTTAGATCAGGCTCAACGCCTAGATGGCATCGAGCGAGAGGTGAAAGATCTAAGTGCTTTCCTGGGTCACGATGGTAGAGGTGGTGCACATACCTAGCTCGGTTCTCCTCCAGCAGTGCATTGGAGTTTTATCATTTTAGCTCTTTATTTATCCAGTCCTTGATGGATCTTGTGGATTTCTTTATATTTTGCTCTTTTCCTTTAGTTTTTCCTTTTCTCCTTTCTTTCCTTTCTTTTCTTCTAATCAGATGGTTGGGTGAACTATTTCAACTTTTCATTGTGGTGGATGAATGAAATATTAATTCTGGATGGAACAAATCAAACGTTTTGGATTGACACAGGTGAAATCTTGTGGTTGAGGTTGGAAAGGAGTAAAATCATGCCCAAGCAAAAATGTAGAGCAATTGGGAACTTGTAATCAATTACACACACACACACATATATATATATATATATATATATATATATATATATATATATGCTACTTAATTCCTCTTGTTTAGATCATTGTGGATTATTGTGGGTTGATTATGTTTAATTCATTATAGCTTATGAATAATAGCATATATTTACCAAGAAATTATCTATGTAGGGCTCAACCAAGTAAATTACATAATTATTACTCAACAACCTATATTCCACATCCTAAATTCCATGTTATCTATTATCCCTCTAGGTTCTTGTTTCCAGTCCAATCAGTCTTCACCCTAAGTCTGCAGACAACAGTTTATGTTCCTGAGATTTTTAATTTAGAACCTATTTGTGGAGAGTAAATCAAGAGGTTACACTGGACGGTGGTTGGTGTAGAGCATCACGGTCTGATACCACTCTATCAAGCCCCTATCCCGATGTAATAAATATTGCCACATAGGGGTATGACTGGGATAATTATACATCATCCCAACACCTACTAGGATTGCGGATACAGTGTCCCAAACCACAATCTACCATGTCATCACATCTTGATAACAGAAAGGAACGCACAAAAGGGAATAAACCATTCCAGATACAGAGTTAGCGGAAGAGAAATTAAATTAAATCATACAAAATTATAGAGCATCGGTTCTCTAATGATAACACATATTACAATTCTAACATAAGTAACCATTCATTACTCTCCCAATAAATAAATACACAGTTTATACATACATGTGGAGATGAAAATAGAAGTAATAAAATAATACATAATCGCCACAAGGGCACCAATCTTGGGTGTGTATCTACATCCAAGTCACATCCACTGGTCCCACTTGATTCGCATCCAACGGTGCTCATCTAAGTAGTACCTCCTGCATAACAACTAAAAAGGGGTTGCGCAACGGGGTTAGCTACACTAGCTAGTGAGGGAGCAAAGGGGAATGCACATACACCATACCATCAATATCAATCAGAATGATGCATGCCAATGTTAGATTAATTTTTTACCTAACACACAATTCTATCGGTCAAATATATGCTACTGTGATAACTCAGGAAACACTGAGGATCACTTATCCTATCGCCCTAGTGAGACCTCAATTATCACGAAGGGACCTGCGCTGGTAGAAGCCATCATGACCACCCAGTGGCAACTCTGATAGCCATCACTACCCCTGCCCTGGCCTCTCCACCTCCACAGACCGCAGGTCCTCAGACTATCCAACACATAAACCCCTGTTGGCAAGGGTCGTAGCATAAGGGAACAAGCATCCTACCCGCAGATATACTATATGCAAGTCCTATCGTCCCGAGAGGTATTTCGGGTGCATCAACGTCCCATTCCATCTAGTACCTGGGTACCAGCATGGCACAACACATACAAATCAGGATGACATACAATAATTTTCATAATTTAAATAAATTGGGGTTCTGGTACCGGCACACCCGGTACCGTAGCCCGATACAATGGTGAACATTATATTATCACATTCATAAAAGGTCACAATTGAATAAAATGCAATGCGCACCATGCTTATAAATATACCATAGCATGCTTAATATTAACAATTATATAATAATCAAATCCAACAAATCACCCAGAATTCACTCACCTAAAACGGATGCCTCCGTGTGTGGTTGACATGAATCTCACCTGGGCTTCCCGCTCTCCATCGAATTGGGTAGCCTAGGAATACAAAAATAATAGAAGGGTCCCACACTAGGCCCATAAGGTTAAAATCAGATTTCAACCTAGACAGCACGAGCGGACTCATGGGCGGTCTCAATAGAGGTGAATCCGCCCCTGACTCTGTTCAGGCCAAAAGGTGAAAATAGGGCGAGCGAGCCCATGAGCGGAACATTATACTTGAGTCCGGTGGTGCATTCGTTCGACACCTAAGACACACTTAAAAGGGAGCGGATCCAGGGGTGGATGTGCTTCTTGGGTCCGCCCCTGCATCCGTTCAATTTCCTAAGATAGACCCGAGAGCAACAGGCTTCGGGCGGAGGCAAACAGAGTAAATCCATGCCTTTGTCCGCTCAGGCCATTATACAGCGTTTATATTGGGTGGACTGATGGACGGTACCATGATAGATGGATCCGATCGTTCATCCGCCGACAGACTCTTCCGAGATTGCAGAGGGCTTCAGCTTCAGCATGAAGCTTGGAGCTCCTTGGCACCTTAGGAACAAGGGAGAGGTGTCTAAGCCTTCCTAGGGTCACTAGGTCCTAGGCTCACCTCAAGGATCCAAGATCCTACAAGGTTTGGATCTCACATTAGTCCATAGGTTGGGATTCAATGTTCAAACCAAGGGTTCATTGGCCATGGCTGCAAATACAGCATTTAGAGGCCTAGGTCAACATCCAATAGAGCTCCCAACTAGGGCCGAGCTTTACCTTGAGTCCTAAATGGAACCCTAGGTTAGCCCTAGCTCAAGAATCCAACAAAATCAAAGAGAAATGAGGGAGAGCTAGGTTTGGGGAGCTTACCTTGGTGAGATTCCTTCTTCCAGCCACTCTCTCCATCTCTTCTCCTCCTCTTTCTCTTCTCCCTTGGTTCCGGCCAGTCGGGGAAGAGGTATCAAGCTGCTAGCCATCTTTGCATGGCTTCCACCTTCTTCCCTTCCCCTCCTATTCCTCTTCTACTTCTCCTTCTTCTTGATTCCTCTTCCTCCTCTTTTCTCTTGCCTCTTCTCCTCCACGGTTTATGGGGGAGGGGAGAGATAAGTGAAAGAGAGGGTTTAGGTTATCCTTTAAGGGGTTAGATGGGCCTTAGGGTGTGTTTGGTTTAGGTACCCCCAATCACTTACTGGCCCTAGGTCTTAAATGGGTTTTGGTTTAGGTCTTAGGGCTTGTTTGACTTTAGCCATACCCATTAGGTCCATTAGGTCATGTTTGGGGTGCACCCTAAGTCTATAGGACTAAATTTTCCACTAAGGTCTGTTTGGTCTAGGCTAGGGTGTATAAAACTCATTATTAACCCAAGTTAAGCCTTGTGGGCCCCACTTCATGATCCACTCAACCAAGCAATGGTGAGGACAGGGGTCCATATGGTCCCACGATTCAATTAGGGTGTCTAGGACACAGGCATGTGGGTCCCATAGAAAAATAATTTAAAAAGGCTAATGACAGCACTAGCGGATCCTCAAGCGGATTCAGCAAGAGTGAGTCCATTCATAACTTTGGTGCTGCTGTCATAGCCTAAACTTCAAGAAAAGTTGTGGGGCTTTGGCCCATACTTCCAAGTCTTCGAGGGGAATCTTCCTATGGTATTTCCAGTTCAAAGTCATTAGTGTTGACCATAGCCATAAGGCATTACCCATTGGGTAAGGTCTAAACTACCCTGGGGTATGAGGGTATATCTGGTGTGCAGGTGTAACAAAGCACTTCTTCCAGGTCGGTCAGGTGTTGGTGGGCTTGGACGCTTTTGACGAGTATGCCATCTAAGTACACCTCCATGTTGTACCCAATCTGTTCTTTGAACATCTTGTTGACCATCCTCTGGTGGGTGGCCCCTGCGTTCTTCAGTTCGAACGGCATAACACGATAGCAGTAGTTCTCCTTGTCCGTGGTGTAAGACTCATCATCCTCATGCATGAGGATCTGGTTGTAACCAGAGTAGGCATCCATGAAACTCAGCATCTCATGGCCGGCTGTTGCATTGATTAACAAGTCAATCCTAGGGAGTGGGTATTCATCAGGGTATGCTTTGTTTAAGTTAGTGTAGTCGACATACATTCTCCATTTCCCATTGGGCTTGGGTACCATGACCACGTTCGCGAGCCAGGTAGGGAACTTCTCCTCTCTGATGAACCCTGCTCAACTTAACTTTTCTACCTCCTCCTTGATAGCTGCCTGTCGGTCAAGGGTAAAATTCTGCCTAATCTGCTGGACGGGCTTCCTGGTTTGGTCTACATGTAGTCTATGCTCAGTTATGGATATGGGTATGCCTGGCATGTCGGGAGTCGACCATGCAAAGACATCCATGTTGGTCTGGATGAGGTCTCCCAGCTCTTCTTTCTGTTCATCGCTCCGCAACAAACCCACCTGTATGACTTTGGAAGGGTCATCCTTGTTGAGTGGCCATGGGACAAGGTCCTCTACCGGCCTTCCTCTCTTGTCTATTAGTTCATCTCTCTAGTCACTGACCAGGTTCTCTATGCACAGTGCCATCCCCCGTGTGTTGTCATTATTCTTCTGCACAAAGGTGGCATAGCATTCTCTGGCCTTCTTCTTATCGCCTCAGACTTCGCCCACTCTATTTTCAGTGGGAAACTTCATCTTCAGGTGGAGTGGAGACCCGACTCCTCTAAGGGCTGTCAGAGATGGTCGCCCTAAGAGGCCATTGAATGATACCACAGATTTGAAGACCATGAAGTTCACCATGATGGTTACTTGTTGCAGATGTTCTCCAAAGGTGACGGGCAGCTCTATAGTGCCTCTGATGGAGGCAGTGGCACCCGAGAATCTATGGATGTAGGTGGGCTCTGGCTTGAGTTGATCGTCTCTGAATCTGAATTAGCGATAGGCTTCCAATAAGAGCACATCCACGGATGCCCCTATATCTATCGGCACCCTGTGCACTGGTCGATTGGATATCTCCACCTGCACTACTAAGGCATCCTCATGTGGAAAGCTCACACCTTCTAAGTCTGCATCCGAGAAGGAGATCACCATCTCGGTCTTTGCTATCTTGCTTAGCTTCTCTGCTACTCCCATAAACCTGGCATAGGCTTTGGCCTTCCTGGTTGATTCTTGCCCCGGTCCTCCAATTATGGTGAGGATGGGGGCTCCCTTGGTGCTGCTGGGTTCTGGTACATCTCTCCTTTCTTTTGTGCGGTCTCTCTCTCTATGTTGATCCGCCTTCCTTTCTTCTCTTTTTGGTTCCTCTCTTTCTCGATCACAACCCTGGTCTCCTTAGCCCGAACGGCTGTTACGTCTTCCTTTCACGTACTTGTTCAAGCTCCCTACTCTCACAAGTTGCTTTATTTCCCTCTTCAATTGATAGAAGTCCTTAGTGTCATGCCCGTTGTCCTTGTGGAAGAGACAGTACTTATTGGGGTTGTGCTTCTCAGGTCCTGCTAGCATGGGTCGTGGCCATCGGAGTAGGTCACGGTCTTGGATCTGCGTAAGGATTTGGGACCTGGTGGTGTTTAAGGGTGTGAACTCTGGACTGCTTGCTCTCTCACTACTCTCTGAGTGATGGTCATTCCTTCTTAAGGGACAATCCTCCTTCTCCTATCGACATCGGTTTTTGACCTCTTGCTTTCCTTGCAGTCATCCGGTGCTGACCGCTTGTTATCTTATGGCTTGGCTTCAATCGCCTTCTTCCGAGCATGTAGTACCTCGGCCATGTTGACAAACTCATTACACCACTCCAGAAGCTCTTTCATGGTTCTGGTCTCATGACGTGCCAGGTCTTTGATCAAGTTCAGGTCCCTGATGCCCCTAGCCAAGGTTGCATGCTAGGTCTGCTCGTCTAAGTCTCAGACCTCTAAGGACTCCTTAGTGAACCTGCTGACGTACTCCCTGAGGGACTCCCCAGGGTTCTGTATCACATTTAATAGATTGGCCATGGTCTTCTTCTGCTTGATGCTGCTCTGAAAATGGGTCATGAACTATTCATATAGCTCTGCAAACAAACCAATCAACCTTGGTCGTAGTCTGGAGAACCATGAAGTGGCTGCACCTTTGAGAGATGCAGGGAATGCTCTGTAAGAGACCACGTCCGATCCCCCATATAGGGTCATTATCCCATTAAAGCAGTTGATATGGTCATTGGGGTCTGTGATGCCATTGTATAGTTCGAAGGTGGGTAACCTGAACTTGGATGGGAGTGAGGCGGACATGACCTCTTCCGAGAATGGATGCTGCCTGGGGATCGAGTGTGTCTCACCCTCGATCTGCTTCTTCAGTCCTTCCAATTGCTCGTCCAAATCTTGGAGTCTCTTATCTAGCTCTTCATCCCGTGACGGTCCCTCATGCCTGGCCAGACGCTCACTGCGACCCCATTCTCGTCCTCTCTTTGAAGCCTCATCCCTCCTTGAGTACTAGCGAGATGGTGAATGATCACGCCGTGATGAGCCCTGGCGTGAACATGAGGGGCTTTCTTCTCTGTAGGACTGGCTCCGCCCTGGTGCGTAACTCCCCCCTAGTCAACCTTGGAACACCGTTCGCCTGATTGAGCCTTCTGGACTGGGTACCACAGATCAGTGTGATGGTGTTCTCCCACGGTTTGACCATACTGGGAGGTTTGCTGTTCTCCTAGGATGATGGGAGGGATCCCCCCACTGTCTGGTGTACCTCTCTGACCTATCACCCCTGGGAGGTGACCTCCTAGGGCTCTGCTCCCGTCGAGGATCCATCCTATGATGGTGGGATGCTGCACGCTACCTCAGGTAGTTGGAGAAGAGTTATTGGTCTTGGAGGATCTGCCACTGCAAGTCATTGATCAGACCTACAGTCGCTGGTGCATTGGTATCAGGTACTGGCTCCACGGCGGCTTCAATGGCTGCTTCAGGTTTGAGGTTGATTGCCTCAACCTGTTGGTTCTCTGGGATCTCCTCCTCATGAGAGATGTGGTCATTGGCCCTGCGACATGAGCTCTCTGAGGGAGGTGATCCGTTCCCCTCCCTCAGGGCATTGTTGGTGGAGGAAGCGGTCTTCTTGCCTCATGGTGCCATTGTTGAATAGTTATGGAGACAATCTAGTAGATACGATGGATAGCGTCACTTCCCATAGATGGCGCCAATCTGTTGCATTAAGAAATTGTTTAAGGGTCCTTTCGAGTGCCGCAACCTACAAAAGAACTTGGGTGACAAAGGAGAACCGGTGTGGTTCCGGCCTAGGACTCTCCGATGCACAAGTTAGATCTCTCTGAGCAAACAGATGAATGATTAGAATTTAAGATGGGTTTATGGGGTAGAGTATCTTCCTTTTTATAGTAGAGTATGGTGGTGTGCAGAGTCTTAGTCGGTGATGAGTAGTCTTCGTGATTGATAGAGTCCCCGGATAGCAGGGCTCTTCCTTGGCTAGTTGCTTCTCCACTGGTGACAGTGTCCCAGTTGGGTTATTGTTCTTAGCGGATAGATGTTGATACGTTGTCAGATATGGTGCTTAGTGTTTATGTCCATCTGGGACTGTACAGTTGATAGGCGGTGTTCTAGAATCCTTGAGGTGGTGTTCTAGAGTCCTTGAGGCGGTGTACGTCGAGTTGATGACGACAATGATGATGGTGTTGGTCTCCTATCAGGATCCACGTCTGCGCTTGTATCCATGTGTGTTTGAGGTCCACGTCTGTGTGTCCATGAAAGTTCATGCCCCAAGGGGTTGGTGCCCAAGGGAGGCCGTACCCCAAGGGGTTGGCGCCCAAGGGAAGCATACCCCAAGGGGTTGGCATCCAAGGGAAGCGTACCCCAAGGGGTTGGCGCCCAAGGGAAGCCGTACCCTAAGGGTTTGGCACCCAAGGGAGGCTATACCCCAAGGGGTTGGCGCCCAAGGGAAGCGTACCCCAAGGGGTTGGCGCCCATGGGAAGCGTACCCCAAGGAGTTGGGGCCTAAGGGTGTGGGTGGTCTGCGCCCGTGCTTGTTCCTCCTTTGGTCCTGTTACGGTCTACCTCCTTGGACCAGACACATGGCAGCCTCCAATTGGTCTTCATGAATCTGGGTTTATCACCATCACTACCCCTGTCCTTGTCTCTCCCACCTCCACAGAACACAGGTGCTCAGACTATCCAACACATAAACCCCTGTTGGCAAGGGTCGTAGCATAAGGGAACAAGCATCCTAGCTGCAGATATACTATATGCAAGTCCTATCATCCCGAGGGGTATTCCAAGTGCATCAACATCCCATTCCATCTAGTACCCGGGTACCAGCACGACATGACACATACAGATTAGGATGACATATAGTAGTTTTCATAATTTAAATAAATTGGGGTTCCAGTACCGACACACCCGACATCGTAGCCCGATACAATGGTGAGCATACTATCACATTCATAACAGATCACATTTGGATAATATTGCAATGCGCACAATGCTTATAGATATATAATAGCATACTTAAGATTTTATATTAAATATATATTCATGCCCAACAAATCACCCAGAACCCACTCACCTAACACGGGAGCCACCGTGTGTGGTTGACATGAATCTCACTGGGGCTCCCCACTATCCTTTGAGTTAGGTAGCCTAGGAAAACAAAAACAATCATTAAAGCATGCATAGAAGGGTCCCATCCTAGGCCCTCGAGGTTAAAACTAGATTTCAGCCAAGATAGCATGAGCAGACTCATGAGCGGAACATTTCACTTGAATCCGATCGTGCATTCGTTCGACACTTGAGACACGCCTAAAAGGGAGTGGATTAACGAGCGGATGTGCTTCTTGGGTCCGCCCCTGCATCTGTTCAATCCCTGAGACATACCCGAGAGCAACAAGCCTCAGACGGATGCAACAGACTTGAGTCCATTCCTTCATCCGGGCAGTCCAACACACAGGGGTTGTACTGGACGGACTGACAGACGGTACCACGATTGGTGGATCCGGTCATTCGTTTGTCGGCAGTCTCTTCTGAGATTTCAGAGGGCATTTGTTCCAACTTGAAGCTTGGAGTGCCCCAAGCTCTCAGGGACAAGGGAGAGGTGTCTAAGCCTTCCTAGGGTCACTAGATCCTAGGCTCACCTCATGGATCCAAGATCCTACAAGGTTTGGTCTCAAATTGGTCCAAGGGTTGGGTCTCATGGCTTAGGACCAAGGGTTCACCAACAATGGCTACAAATGCAGCACTTGGAGGTCTGGATTAGCTCCATTAGAGCTCCCAATTAGGCCAAGCATGCCCTTGAGTCCTAAATGGAACCCTAGGTTAGCTCAAGCTCAAGAACTTCTACCAAAATACAAAATGGTAATGGAGAGAGAGAGATTCCAAGCTTGGAGTCTTACCTTGGTGAGATTCTCCTTCCAACCATCCTCTCCATCTCTTCTCCTCCTCTTTCTCTTCTCCCTTGGATCCGGTCAGCTTGGGGAGGAGATGTGGGGCAGCCAGCCATCTTGGCATGGCTTCCACCTTCTTACCTTCCCCTACTATTCCTCTCCTACTTCTACTTCTTCCTCTTTCCCACTTCTGCTTCTTCTCTTGTCTCTTCTCCTCAACGGTTTACTTGGGAGGGGGGGGGAGATAAGAGAATAAGGATTCTCTTATCCTTTTAAGGGTCAATTGGGCCTTAGGCCATGTTTGGTTTGGGCACCCCCAAACACTTAATGGCCCTTAGGTCTTTAGATGGGTTTTGGATAGTCATAACCAGTAGGTCCATTAGGTCATGTTTGGGGTGCACCCTAAGTCCCTAGGACTTAATTGTCCACTAAGGTCTGTTTGGTTTAGGTTAGGATTTATAAAACCCATTATTCATCTAAGTTATGCTTTGTGGGCCCATTCTCATGGTTCAACTAACCATCTAATGGCAAGGGTAGGGGTCCATATGGTCAGCAGGTCTAATTATAGTGTTCGGGATACAGGGATGTGGGTCTTACAAGAAAAGGAACAAAAAATGCAGATGACAGCATGGGCGGATCTTCGGGCAAATTCAGTATGAGTGAGTCTGTTCGTGACTCTAGTGCGGCTGTCAGGGCCCAAACTTCAAGGAAAGTTGTGGGGCTTTGGTCCACACTTCCAAGTCTTCAAGGGGATACTTTTAGTAATATTTTAAGTCTAAGGTTACAGGTGTTGGCCAGTGCCACCGTGGCATTGCCCCTTAGGTAAAGGTCTAAACTGCCCCGAGGTACAGGGGTATATTTAAGGTGCGGGTGTAACATCCCCCCAACCTTATTAAAATTTTGTCCTCGAAATTTGAGGCAACTAAGGTCTCAAGGATAAGGTCTTGTTGCATAACAACATGTCTACTTGCCCACTACTTGGATTAAGTCAAGGTCAGGTCAAAATAAGGCAGTGCCTATTTGACACGACAGGTTAGGTTCTATAGTTCTCTTTCATTTTATGGTCACATTACCGCCGGGGTGTGGTTCACAGTGATCCCAAGCTCCATCGGATTATGGGTCGGTGGTTACCGCATTCCAGAGGTAACACGGGGCTTACACACTAAACTAAGTCACCAGGAACAAAAGTCCCCTAGATCTTCCAGATCAGGTGATACTACTTAGGTCTTTACTACTCCAGTTACTCTTGGGTTGTAGGACTTAATGTCACACCCCAAACCACCCCCTGGGAGGATTGGGTAGGTGACCCGAATTGCATAATGGCAATCCGCCATATCCCATAGATCTAGAAGCAGTGCTTACGATTATGGAACCATAACCATCACTTTTCCATAGGTAAGATCAGAGTGTCGCAGATAACTACAATGTGATAAACAAAAGGAAATGCAGCGATATGGGGAAACAGTGATAATATATACATATAAAAGGTTTACATTTCCCATCTACCCACAAGTAAAGAAAACAAAGATATAAAGCTGATAAGTATAGTACTACATACATAAACATATACAGAGTAAGCATACTGAACCCCAAAAGGAAAGAAAAGTAAAAACTACAATGACCAAGTCAGAAACGGGGATAACTTCAGATAACCCAAAAGGAGTCCCCAAGTCAAAAAGCTATCAAGAATACACTTCAATGGTCTTCATCAATAACCACCAAAAATGTGCGCAGAATCGGTATGACCTCCGTCGGGGTCCATACCAATATCATCGTAACAACCAAAAGTCTCCTCCTCGAGATGACCCGCCATGCCACAACGGCATCCACCTACAAAATCATCAAAGGAAAAACATATACAACAGAGTGTGAGCCTCACTGAGCTCATGAGCAAATAACATCAATCATGCATGCACATGCAATCATAATTCACAATTCATATGATCCTACATGATATGCAGGTCCAGATTTTATTATTAGCCACCTATCATTACAACTAAGTCGGGTCTGTGCCACTACAATCCCCAATACGTGTATCCCTGGTGCGGGCTTCTAACCCCTTCCCACGTTACACCCATTGAGTTGTTGGAGAGGACTAGTCAGCTCCCGCATTCGTTCACCAAGGTCAACCCAACCAGCCCTCTGTGATTAACCTGTGGGACAATCCATTTCTTTCTTTCTTTTCTTTTCTGGCTTATAGCCCATGTGCACCATTCCGGTGTTCTTTTCATTTCTTTTTCTCTTTTCTCATATTCTGATGGTCGCCCCCACAGGCATCCAACACCTTAACCCCTGTTGGCAAGGGTGCATGGCACGGGGGATGAAACTCTAGCCCCATGTCTATATGGCATCATATGAGTCAGGTGGTGTCAACCGCATCCCATACTACGGGCTACCATGGGCCTCATTTCCAAGCCGACTATGACATCTAGTCTAACATTCACAATCATCATAAAAGAATTCACCGTGTTGATTAAGAGACAGTCATTATGCAGTGATTTGAGTAATTGAACAGAAGTAAATAACACTACAATTATATTCAATTCTTATTAGCCGGCAACAGATCATAATTACATATGCACACATGATCTTATTATTCACTCACCTGCACTTGGCTCTAAGTATTCAGTCATAATTTCAGTTCCAGCAGTTTTCTAGTTGTTGTCCTCAAGCACAAGATCAAGTGCTAAATGTAAATCAAGAGTTGTCATGTTAAGTTATCAGTCTGTCATTAGAAGTCCTAGGGTTACCCTAATCTTACTGGGTAGACCCAGGGTTCAATTGGTTCACTCTTGGAATTACTGGGCCATACACTGGGTTTTAGGTCATGTCCCGATGCATCAACCAATGTTAGTGGCTAGAAGGGAAAAATGGTCATTTCCAAGGTTGTACCCTACCCTAGTTTAGGATATGCTTAAAGTGTTGTTCACAGCCTATTTGTGTTGCAGGACTAAGCACAGCAGGGTTACCTTTACCTGTGGGGCCCATTAGGGTTCCAAAGCATTCATTATTCATGGACAGATGTGGGGAAGGGTATTTTAGTCTTTTCCCACATCCCACAGTGTCTAGGGGCCATTGGGTGAGATCCCCCCAGCTCTGTCTACCAAAACAGTGATTTTCCACTCACACGGCGTTGGCTTTGGGCGTTGTTGCATCGCCCAGTGCCTGTAGAATTGATGCAGGCTGAGTTTTCCAGGTAGGGCCTGCAAGGCTGGGCTCTAAATGGATCCTTTGCATGTCAGGAGGGTCTAGTAGCCCCTGAGATGGCCTATACCATGGCCCAGATGGATTTTCCATCAGATCCATCATTTGGCTGACAGTGGCTGCCCAAGTAGCCCAGATGAATATTATTCAGAGTTTTGGCTAAGCTTGGGAGCTGGTTTCAGCCACATGCAAGGCTAGAACAACATGAATAATGAGGGTCCAGGGCTGCAATCATCTAGGGTTTGATCTCTGCAGCCCTAGGTTGCACCCAGAGTTCCAATTCAGCCATCTAACAGGGCATCTGGCAGTGCAGCTATGCACAGTCAGTTTTCGGCCCAAGGAACAACAAAATAGAATATTGAAAATGCATAAAGATCTCAGATCTTCCATGCACAAGGTCTGCATGGCAGATCTGGACCAATACTAGGCAAACCCTAGCTAGTCTGGGCTGCCCAGGAAACAAAAACATAGCATATACAGAGGTGGAATGGGAACAGCAGGTATGAAGGGTGTTTTCTTATACCTGAAAATGCAAGAGAGGGGGCTCGGACTAAGCTGAGATGGGGGTGGCAGCAGCCCTTCTTCTTCCTTCCTTCTTCCTTCTTCTCCCTCTTCTGTTTTCTTTCTTCTTTCTCTCCTTTCTCTCCTATGGATTCTCTTAGAGCTAAAGACTCTAAATGAGTCCTAAGACTCCCCTATTTATAGGTCGAGACCAACTAAGGCCTGTTTGGTCCTCAGGTCCCTTTTTAAAAATCAGTTTTTAACTTGATTTTGACTGATTCTGGGCTCACTGGTGGGGTTCACAGTGAACTGAGGTCATGAGGTGGTCCCTCAGACTTCCCTCTATCAGTGGAGGGTGCCCATGTCCATAATGGGTGGTTCCCATAATTAAAATAATAAAAAAATATATAGAATCAGTCACTGGGCGATGTCTCTGGGCATTGCTGCATCGCCCAGTGCCATCGCCCAGAGAATTCCAGCTAGCTGAAATTCAATGGGGTTTGCACAGGGTTTGACCCTAAGTCAGGGTATTGTCTCCACATGTCCATTAGGGGTTTTACACACTTTTCACATAGGTGGGTCCCACTATTTGGGGAGAAGAGAGATTACCTGCGATCCATGTCGTACATCAGACTTTGAGCTGTGCAAGAGCAAGGGTCCACTGTCCATCTTCTGATAGGCATATAGGATGATCCACACAGGGTTTCTTCATCAATCCAAACCACTGGAGTGATACTCCATAGTGATCCTGGTTTCCTGATCAGGGGTTCCTGTTCTTAAATCAAAATTCCAGTCAGCCAGAGGTAGGGTTTGACATTTCTCCCCACCTTACAAAAATTTCGTCCTCGAAATTTTCTTTCCTTGTAATCCAAAAAGTTGAGGATACTTCTCCTTCATTTCTTCCTCACACTCCCATGAAGCTTCTTCTGCTGGGTTATTTCCCCATTGAACTTTCACAAAAGCGACGGTGTGGTTATGAAGGTTATGCTCCTTTTTATCCAATATCTCCGTGGGGTAATCTTTGTAGGTCATATTCACGTCCAACTGTTTAGGTTCAGTTGATAGTATATGCGTCGGATTGTTAATGTATTTTCGTAGCATTGACAAATGGAAAATATCATGGACGCCTGACAAGGATGGTGGTACAGCCAGTCGATATGCTACGGGTCCCACTTTATTAAGAATTTCGTATGGACCAATGAATCTTGGGCTCAACTTGCCTTTCTTGTTGAAACGTAGCAGTCCTTTGGTTGGAGATACTCGAAGGAATACTTTTTCTCCGACCTCAAACTCAATATCTTTCCTTCAGTTATCCGTATAACTCTTCTGTCTTGATCTTCTCTCTTATGACATCCACCTCGCAGGTCGCTTGAATCATTTCGGGTCCAAGATATTTCCGCTCACCAACTTCATCCCAATAAATCGGAGTTTCGCACTTCCTGCCATAAAGTGCTTTGAACGGTCTCATGCCAATGGTGGAGTGGCAGCTATTATTGTATGCAAACTCCACCAGTGGTATGTGAGCATCCCAATTGTCATTCATTTCTAGAACACAGGCTCGGAGCATGTCTTCCAGAGTCTGAATGGTTCTTTCTGATTGTCCATCCGTCTGTGGATGGAAAGCTGTACAAAGATTCAATTGAGATCCCAATGCCTTTTGTAAACTTCTCCAAAACCTTGAAGTAAATCGAGGATCTCTGTCAGACACAATATTGACAGGCACGCCATGTAACCGGACTATGTTCTCAATGTATATTCAAGCCAGCCGATCCATTGGGTAACTTATTTTAATCGGTATGAAGTGAGCTGCCTTTGTCAATCCGTCTACGATCACCCAAATCGCGTTCATACCCTTCCTAGTATTGGGCAGGTTTGTCACGAAATCTATAGTGACTCTTTCCCACTTCCACTCAGGTATAGGAAGTGGCTGCAACAATCCATACGGTCGGTGTCTTTTTGCCTTTATTTGTTGATAGGTGAGGCACTTGGACACGTATATTGCTATGGTCTCCTTCATTCCCATCCACCAGAAATACTTCTTCAAGTCCTTGTACATCTTCGTACTTCCTGGATGAATTGAATAGGTTGAGCTATGCGCCTCTTTAAGAATTCGATCTTGGACATCATAATCGTCAGGCACGCACAACCTGTCTCGAAACTTCAATGCATCATCTTGGGCCAATGAAAAATCTGGGTCCCTATGGACACCTTGTTGTACTTCCCAAATTATTTTGGCTAGCTCAGGATCCAAAGGTTGTTTCGCAATTATTTCCTCTCGTATCGACGGCTGTAGGTCCATTGCTGCTAATTGCATGGCCGCTTCTTCGATCACGAGTTCTAGATCAAATTTTCGAGCTTCCTCTATTAACTGCTCACTTACAACCAAAGATGCAAGGGACGCAGTCTGAGATTCTCTGCTTAATGCATCCGCCACAACATTGGCCTTACCGAAGTGGTACTGGATTTCACAATCATAATCCTTTACCAATTCCAGCCACTGTCTCTGTCTCATATTCAGCTCCTTTTGGGTGAAGAAATACTTTAGGCTTTTGTGATCGCTGAAGATTTCACTCTTTTAACCATATAGGTAATGTCGCCATATTTTTAATGCAAAACCTACTGCCGCCAATTCCAAGTCATGAGTGGGGTAGTTCTTCTTGTGTTCTTTCAATTACCTGGAAGCGTAGGTGACTACTTTACCTCTCTACATCAGGACGCCACCTAAGCCTATTCTAGATGTGTCCGTATATACCACCATTCCTCTGATTCCATCCGAAATGGTCAAAACTGGAGCTGTTATCAATCGGTTCTTCAATTCTTGAAAACTCTTCTCGCATGTCTCATTCCATTCAAACTTAGCACCCTTCCTCGTGAGTTTTGTCATGGACGCCGAGATGCGCAAGAAATTCTCAATAAATCGGTGGTAATAACCAGCCAATCCTAAGAAACTTTGGATCTCAGTGGCATTCTTCAGAGTCTCCCACTCGAGAACCATTTTCACCTTACCAGGGTCTACTTTAACGCCATCCTTAGTGACGATATGCCCCAGGAAACAAATTTGGTGAAGCCAAAATTCACATTTACTGAACTTGGCATAAAGCTGGTGTTGCCACAATCGTTGCAAGACAAAAGTAAGATGTCGTGCGTGCTCTTCCTCACTCTTAGAGTACACAAGGATGTCATCAATAAATACTATGACGAACTTATCTAGCACGTCATGGAACACTCTATTCATCATATCCATGAGTGCTGCCGGGGCGTTGGTTAATCTGAACGACAACACTAAAAATTCATAATGTTCGTATCGAGTTCGGAATGCCATTTTATGAATGTCACCGCCTTTGATCTTTAGTTGATGGTATCCCGACCTAAGATCAATCTTGGAGAAAACTCTCGCTCCTTGTAGCTGATCAAATAGGTCATCGATATGCTGCAACAGATATCGATTCTTGATTGTAAGTTTATTCAACTCGCGGTAGTTGATACACAGCCGCATGCTACCATCCTTCTTCTTTACGAACAGCACGGGTCCTCCCCACGGTGATACACTAGGCCAAATGAATCCCTTCTTCAGCAGGTCTTGAAGTTGTGTCTGCAACTCTTTCAATTCGATAGGTGCCATTCGATATGGTGCCTTGGATACCGGTGCTGCACTAGGAATTAGTTCGATCAAGAATTCTATATCACGGTCTGACGGCAGCTGAGTCAGATCTTCTGGAAGCACATTAGGATATTCTCGGACAACATGGAGTTCCTCTAAGGGTTTTATCTTCACCTCCGTGTCTATCACAATGGCCAAAAATCCTTGGCATCCTTCTTCTAGTGACTTTTGCGTCTGGAGGGCGGATAGTGTTATCCTTCTGGATTTCATCCTTGGTTCACTTTGATAGGTGAAGTTTGACCCATCTTCCAATTTAAACTTTATCTTTTTCTCCGCACATAAGACGTTCACACCATAGGCAGATAGCCAATCCATGCCTAGTATTTCGTCAAAATCATTTATATCCATTTTTCTCAATCGTGCGGTTAGATTCTTCCCACAAATTTCAATCTAACAAGGGTCGTAGACCTCCTTCAAACTCACGACACTCCTTGTCGGTGTGCTGACTACTAACTCATGCCCAATATCCCTTGGTTGATCTTTCATCTTACTCATAAAGGTTGAGGAGACGAAAGAGTGGGTTACGACCGAGTCAAATAATACTCGCGCGAGTATGGTTGAGACATTCAGGGTACCTAGGGTTTTGTAGGTAATTTAGGTTACATGAAGTAAGCCAATTGTTCCCTACAGTCAAGTAGTGTTCAGCAACATACCTGTCAATACGTCGGCGTTTGCCTCAACTTCTTCATTTGTCAAAGCGTACACCTTTCCTTATGTCCGATTGTCCTGTGGCTGAAATGGCCTAGTGTAGGGCTGATTAAATGAATTGTTGCCATATCCACACGATTTGCATTCGCTGGCCATATGCCCTTCCTTGTTGCATAGATAGCACTTAAAGGGTGGAGCACCAGGTGTTGAGGCTTTGCTTGCTTGACTCGTTGCTGGTTGAGCTAGAGAGGCTGCTGTCGTCGCTTGACTCGTAGTAGGTTGAGCAGGTCGATTAAAGGTGGGGCGAAAAGGGTTCTGACCCATGCTCGGCCAATGATACAGAGTCGAATTTGGACTTGAACTTGAACCTCTATAAAATTTACTTGGCCATCCAGAGGTTTGAAAATTATTTGGCCTTTTATTCAACCCAGACAATGTCATAGTCTTTTCTTTCTCCTTTTCTTTGAATCTATCCTCCATTGTCTTCGCCTTATCAACCATTTAGGCATAATCCCGAATGTCCATAATTGACAAAACTGACCCGATCTCAGTTTTGAGTCCCTTCTCAAATTTCTTGGCCTTACTAACTTCCCCTTTCAGGTGATCTGGAGCAAAATGGGATAGATCCTCAAATCGCTGTTGGTAGTCTAGTACCGACTTAGTTCCTTGCACCAATGCGATGAATTCTGCTTCCTTACTGTCCTTAAAACTCTCAGGAAAGTAATTCTTGAAGAAAACTTCCTTAAATTGTTCCCAAGTGGGATTTGGGTGAGCAGCTTCCAAATTAGGCCTAGTTGCCTTCCACCAAGCTTCAGCTTCATTCTGTAACTGATAACCCACACAAATAATCTTTTGCGCGTCCGTGCACTCGAGTACTTCAAATGCCTTTTCCAGGGCACTAATCCATCCTTTTAGCTGCATTTCTCAGAGGTTATTTTTGAAAATGCAGGAGGTTGGAGTTTCTTGAATCGCTCCATAACCTTGGCGGTAGAATTTTCGGCTAAATGTTGAGGTATTGGTGGTGGGAATAGTATGGGTCGATTAGGTGGTGGCGGTGGTGCAATGCGTTCATGCATCATAGTTGCAAACTGTGTAGATATCTGACCAAGCAACTCTTGTTGTTGTTGCATGGTCCACATCATCGTGGTCATAAATGCAGTCACGTTGCCGGCTGCCACAGTTGGCTGAGGTGCTGCTGCAGTAGCTTATGCAGCCGCTGGTGCTTTTGATGAAGCAGCCGATGCCTCAGAGTTTTGAGCCTCAGTTCCATTGGGCAGCTCAACCTCTGGTACAACTCTAGGTTGTTTACCTTTATGACCTCCACGAGAACTTCTAGTGTTAACCATTGTTGCTTCTCTGAAAAGAGGAGCATGTTCAATATTCCCAATTTCATCTATGTGGATAAATAGTTGTTTCCTAACTAAGCAAGTACAAATCCAGTCCACATTTCCAATGAGTATCATGAGTCATACCAGTAAGGTGGAATTGTTAAATTCATTGTCTTGGTTTGTTAGGTGATGTGTTTTATTGAATACTTTGTGTTTCTCTTTCTTATGCATTTTATGTGTCAATAGGCTATGCATGGCACTAATGAAAATTTTCAGATTTTTAAATAAAGGCTTTTAATTAATTACCTGACCTAGCAGGCAAACATCTCCAGCTTCTTCCAGGTCACAAATTCCATTGCGTGCAAATACCCTATGTCGGCTGTAACCTCTTCGACTAATGCTAAGTAGAAATCCCGTTCTTGCTCGGTAACTTCTGCTAGAGCTAAGTATACTACCAGTAGGTTCTCTACACGGGTTTGGGTATCATGTATCCTAATCAACCTCCTTCTCAGTTGCCTAATAAGTTGCATGACGTCAGGGTTCCAAGGCTAGCTGAGGTAATAGGTCCTATCACATAAAATGATTCTAGGCATGAGGGCATACTTAATTAAAAGAATTAAGTACACAACTACTGAAACTTAAATATTTAAAGATCAATGAATTAAATTCTTGGGTTGACTCGAAGTACCTTAGCATCTAGGTGTTCGATTTTCTACGAACCCTATTAGGTCCTAATCTCAGCTATCCTAGGCCTTGGTTAGGATGTGATCTACGCTCCCCGTACTTCCTAATCCCTTATTACACCATACCTACATATCTAAGTTCTGTTTGCATGGCAGCACACCAAGCAGTTCATACATCACAATATTCAAATATGTAGTAGTTAGGTAGTATACACCAATTATTATACACATTTATTATATATATATGTTAAATATTTATCATGAACACAATCAACAAAAGTTTTTCTCTTTTTTTTTTTTCCAAGCCCTATGTGCTCTATACAACCCTTAACAGAAATTTCACCCCTTTGGGTATGAGAAGGTTGTGTTTGCTTAGTACTTATTGATCTATTATTTTATTATTATTATTTTTTTCATTTCATTTTTATTTATTATTTTTTCCCATCCAAGAAAATTCACACTTTTACATTCATTAAGGGTAATATGGTCAAATCTCAAGTCCTTGTATGAAAATAGCCCAAAACAGTAAAATTTCACACACTAGGCGATGTCTCTGGGTGATGCCACATCGCCCAATGTCATCGCCCAGAGAATCGGGCACAGGGTTTTTATATCCGAGAGGGGCCCATTTCTTTTCTATTCTCTTCTAAACTCTTATAAACTCTTGGGAAAGGTTCTTGCAAGGTGAGGGGACCACTTTTACACCAAATCCTTGTGATTCTCCAGGGTTTTTGTACATCTACACGTGTTTAGGTAGGCTTTCTTAACACTTACCCTATTTTAGCTCTTCCCTTTTGTTCCCTATTGTTTTGGTTAGGGTTTCTATTATTTTCCTTGCCCTAACTCAGTTGTTCTTGCTATTCCTTGTAGGAAATGTCTACTAGTCGTTGTACTACACGGAAATCGGTAGCCCAAAAGAGGCTATGAGTCGAATTCGAGGAATCTTCCTATTCTTCGGTTCCACCATCACCCTCTAGAGATGTTTCATCTTCAGAGGAACCGGATTTTGATCACCATCTTTTCTCCAGGTATGGGCACGCCAAAGAATGTAAGAATTTTGCTTCCGTGAAGATAGTGAATGGTCGGGTGGTACGAGTAGAGGACTTCCACCAATATGGCCCCTTCGCAAAATTCAATGCCCTAGGTTGAGCATCGATGCTATCCCCTACCGAGCCTTATTATCCCAACTTGGTTTGGTATTTCTATTGTAACCTGGTGCCTTCAAGCGCACAGGAGTTTGGGGTAGACAGCAGAGTGAAGGGAGTGGACATCAAGTTGACCACTGCCCTATTGGCAAGGATTTTAGGTCTACCAGATACAGGAGAGAGGTGTTATTATCAGCCTTGCATGGACATCTCAGAGATGTTCACCCTTGAGACCAGGAGGATAGTATTTGGGGCACTGACCGGGTCACAAAACATGCCCAAGTCTGAGACAGTTTACAGACCTAGTGCCCAGGTTATTAGCAGGTGTGTCACATATAACATCTACCCTAAGGGCGGCAACAAGGGTAGTATCTCTATGATGAGGGCATACATTACCTATTGCTTACTAGGAGCTGGGGTCCAGTCATCAACCTTCGATACTTGCTTCTTCAGGTCATGCTTTATCAAGCTAGGAACCCAGCTGATGGGAACCTTCCTTACGGGAAGTTTCTCACCTTGATTTTCTGACATTTTGGGGTTCCATTGGAGGGGGAATAGATTGACAGGACTAAATCCAGGCCTATAGATAAAACTTCTATACTGAAGATGAAGGTGCCTGGAGAGGATCCAGTTGTAGGTGAGGAGCAGGTGATGGCTGAGGATGTGTAGCAGGGTGAGGAGCAGGGTGGTGATGCACAGGGTGTGGGGGAGCAGGGAGTAGGGCAGGATGAGGATGTCCAGGGCATGGATGAGCAGAGGGACATTGAGGGTGACACCCAGGGCATGTATACAGAGGAGCAGGGGTTAGGTCCAGATGATCTCGAGGGCTTTGACACACAGTTTACAGACTTACCTGCTTACGAGACGACTGATGCCACTAGCTCACAGGTTCCAGGTCCTTTTGATTGGGCATAGATGATGACACACTTCCAGAGTCTTGGCACTCAGCTCTCTAGCTTAGCGACTAGGGTGGATCAGGGCTTTACTTCCTTAGAGACGAGAGTGGGGTCTGTGGAGCAGCATCTAGATTTATGGGATAGGTTCTACAGAGTTGATTCGCACCAGACACAGGCTCCTCCTAGTGATCTGCCTCCGTCTGAGTAGCTCTAGCAGTTCCGGACATTCTTGCTATGTGGTTCTGATTACCCTTTTTTTTTTTTTTTTTTTTTCTTCTTATGCTTATGTACTTTTCTTTGTTTGGGATAAATCTGGTTTAGTGCTTGTTTGTTTTTTGTTTTTATCAGCTATGTAGTTATTGCATTTCCGTCCATGTAACTAAAGCTTATGTTATGACTTAGTTGTAATTATCTTTTAGTTAATGGAATTTATGCAGTTTTGTTTATTTACATCTACCCCCCTTATGGCTTTTAGTTATTACGTATTTTACTGTTTAAAGCTTATTAGTCCTAGTCTGCAATCCATAATTGTAAGAAGAGCCTCACGCTCTGATACCAAGCTCTGTCACACCCCAAACCACCCCTTAGGAGGTTTGGGTAGGTGACCCAAATTGCATAATGGCAATCCGCCAAATCCCACGGATCTAGAAGCAGTGCTTACGATCATCGAACCACAACCATCGCTTTACCATAGGTAAGATCAGAGTGTCGCAGATAACTACAATGTGATAAACAAAAAGAAGCACAGCGATACGGGGAAACAGTGATAATATATACATATAAAAGGTTTACATTTCCCATCTACCCACAAGTAAAGAAAACAAAGATACAAAGCTGATAAGTACAGTACTACATACATAAACATATACAGGGCAAGCATACTCAACCCCAAAGGGAAAGAAAAGTAAAAACTACAACGACCAAGTCAGAAACGGGGATAACTCCAGATAACCCAAAAGG
This sequence comes from Telopea speciosissima, assembly GCF_018873765.1. Lineage (NCBI taxonomy): Eukaryota > Viridiplantae > Streptophyta > Magnoliopsida > Proteales > Proteaceae > Telopea > Telopea speciosissima. The sequence continues at coordinate 53,004 of NW_025317381.1, forward strand.
AGTCCCCAAGTCAAAAAGCTGTCATGAATACACTTCAATGGTCTTCATCAACAACCATCGAAAATGTACACAGAATCGGTATGACCTCCGTCGTGCTCCATACCAATATCATCGTAACAACCAAAAGTCTCCTCCTCGAGATGACCCGCCATGCCACAGCAGCATCCACCTGCAAAATCATCAAAGGAAAAACATATACAATAGAGTGTGAGCCCCACTGAGCTTATGAGCAAATAACATCAATCATGCATGCACATGCAATCACAATTCACAATTCATATGATCCTACATGATATGCAGGTCCAGATTTTATTATTAGCCATCTATCATTACAACTAAGTTGGGTGTGTGCCACTACAATCCCCAATACGTGTATCCCTGGTGCGGGCTTCTAACCCCTTCCCGCGATACACCCATTGAGTTGTCGGAGAGGACCAGTCAGCTCCCTCATTCGTTCACCAAGGTCAGCCCGACCAGCCCTATGTGATTAACCCGTGGGACAATCCATTTCTTTCTTTCTTTTCTGTTCTGGCTTACAGCCCATGTGCACCATTCCGGTGTTCTAATCATTCATGCACCATTCCGGTGTTCTTTTCATTTCTTTTTCTCTTTTCTCATATTCTGATGGTCGCCCCCATAGGCATCCAACACCTTAACCCCTGTTGGCAAGGGTGCGTGGCACGGGTGATGAAACTCTAGCCCCATGTCTATATGGCATTGTATGAGTCAGGTGGTGTCAACCGCATCCCATACTACGGGCTACCACAGGCCTCATTTCCAAGCCGACTACGGCATCTAGTCTTACATTCACAATCATCATAAAAGAATTCACAGTGTTGATCAACAGATTGTCATTATGTAGTGATTTGAGTAGTTGAACAGAAGTAAATAATACAGCAATTATATTCAATTCTTATTAGTCGGAAGTAGATCATAATTACATATACACACATGATCATATTATTCACTCACCTGCACTTGGCTCTAAGTATTCGGTCACAATCTCAGTTCCAACAGTTGTCTGGTTATTGTCCTCGAGCACAGGATCAAGTCCTAAATGTAAATCAAGAGTTGTCATGTTAAGTTATCAGTCTATCATTAGAAGTCCTAGGGTTACCCTAATCTTACTGGGTAGACCCAGGGTTCAATTGGTTCACTCTTGGAATTACTGGGCCATACATTGGGCCTTAGGTCATGTCCCGGTGCATCAACCAATGTCAGTGGCTTGAAGGGCAAAATGGTCATTTCTAAGGTTGTACCTGACCCTAGTCTAGGATATGCTTACATTGCTGTCCACAGCCTATCTGTGTTGCAGGACTAAGCACAGCAGGGATACCTCTACCTGCGGGGCCCATTAGGGTTCCAAAGCATTCATTATTCATGGACAGATGTGGGGAAGGGTATTTTAGTCTTTTCCCACTTCCCACAGTGCCTAGGGGCCATTGGGTGAGATCCCCTCAGCTTTGTCTACCAAAACAGTGATTTTCCACTCACTGGACGTTGGCTCTGGGAGTTGCTGCATCGCTCAGTGCATCGCCCAGTGCCTGTAGAATCGATGCAGGCTGAGTTTCCAAGGTGGGGCCTACAAGGCTGGGCTCTAAATGGATCCTTTGCATGTCAGGGGGGTCTGGTAGCCCCTGAGATGGCCTACACCATGGCCCAGATGGATTTTCCATCAGATCCATCATTAGGCTAACAGTGGCTGCCCAAGTAGCCCAGATGAATAGTATCCAGGGTTTTGGCTAAGCTTGGGAGTTGGTTTTAGCCACATGCAGGGTTGGAACAGCATGAATAATGAGGGTACAGGGCTGCAATCATCTAGGGTTTGATCTCTGTAGCCCTAGCTTATACCCAGGGTTCCAATTCAACCATCTAACAAGGCATCTGGCAGTGCAGCTATGCACAGTCAACTTTTTGCCCAAGGAAATAGCAAAATAGAATATTGAAAATGCATAAAGATCTCAGATCTTCCATGCGCAAGGTCTGTATGGCAGATCTGGACCAATACTAGGCAAACCCTAGCTAGTCTGGGCTGCCCAGGAAGCAAAAACACAGCATATACAGAGGGGGAATGGGAACAACAGGTATGAAGGGTGTTTTCTTATACCTGAAAATGCAAGAGATGGGGCTCAGACCAACCTGAGATGGGGGTGGCAGCAGCCCTTCTTCTTCCTTCCTTCTTCCTTCTTCTCCCTCTTCTTCTTTCTTTCTTCTCTCTCTCCTTTCTCTCCTATGGATTCTCTTAGAGCTGAAGACTCTAAATGAATCCTAAGCCTCCCCTATTTATAGGCCAAGACCAACTAAGGCCTGTTTGGTCCTTAGGTCCCTTTTTAAAAATCAATTTTTAACTTGATTCTGACTGATTCTGGGCTCACTAGTGGGGTTCACAGTGAACTGAGGTCATGAGGTGGTCCCTCAGACTTCCCTCTATCAGTGGAGGGTGCCCATGTCCATAATGGGTGGTTCCCATAATTAAAATAATAAAAAATATGCATAGTCAGTCACTGGGTGATGTCTCTGGGCGTTGCTGCATCGCCCAGTGCCATCGCCCAGAGAATTCCAGCAAGCTAAAATTCAATGGGGCATTCACAGGGTTTGACCCTAAGTCAGGGTATTGTCCCCACATGCCCATTAGGGGTTTTACACACTTTTCACATAGGTGGGTCCCACCATTTGGGGAGGAGAGAGATTACCTGGGATCCAAGTCATACATCAGACTATGAGCTATGCAAGAGCAGGGGTCCACTATCCATCTTCTGACAGGCATATAGGATGATCCACATAGGGTTTCTTCATCAATCCAAACTACTGGAGTGATACTCCCGAATGATCCTAGTTGCCTGATCAAGGGTTCCTGTTCTTAAATCAAAATTCCAGTCAGTCAGGGACAGGGTTTGACACTTAACCTGTCTAGTCCCCAGCACAGGGTTTACATTCTGAATGCTTTCACTTCAGGTTATCTCATTACCTAACCCAACTTCAGAATGATCTGGAATATTGATGGGACCTCCATATGTGTCACTCCCAGCACGGAGAGAATACATACATTTGGTGACCCATTACTCCCTTCATATCTATTGTTGGAAAGGGTTTTGTTACCTCCTTCAGTTTCATCTTTCATAACCTTTAACCCTATCACACAGTTATCCCACAGGGGAAAAGTCCATATTAGTCATCTTTCGAGAACCAATATCCATTTACTAGTCCAGGTTCAAGTCAATTTCCTTTAAGCAGGTTCCATTACTAACCTTCCCGATTATTATTAAATTAGTTCCCCCTAAACATTAAGGTCTGGTTGACCAGGGTTAGGGCTTAAACTAGCTACCACCAGAAGGTTAAACCCAGGTCACACTTGTGGTGCAAAAGAATAGATCTAGCCACACACAAGGTTTAAGAAATATATTTATATATTCATTTTCACACCAATCGTAGGTATAAATCCAATAATTACATTCATATCCCTATGAACATATCTATAACCTAGGTCAATCCAAAGGAACAGCGGTCTTCAAGTACGATATACTAGGTCTCTTTGAAAACCAAGTCACGGTGTAGGACTCCCTCTATGAGCCTATACAAGGTTTGGATGAACCAAGTAAAGTACAAATAGAGTCATCACTAGCTTGAGGTGCCATGAATGTTTTCCAAGTACTCGTGGCCCTTATGGCTTGTTCAACTAAACCTGTCCAAACCAGCCTAGTGTTTCCTTACTTCGGGCTTGGCTAAGAGTTGGATCCTATGTACCCCTGTAAAGGTCTCTACACCACAGAGGTTTAGGTCTCTCTATCCATAGGTTCTGGTTCACTCACTAACGGGGTCTAAGGATTTTCATCCACAAAAGTAACTCTCCTTCTCTCGAATAAGAGGGGAGTCACAACGTACACTGATACCTGCCATTTCATATTGGCTGGCCCGATCGGGTATAAGTCCTATTCCCTTTCAATTTTGAGGCATTAGACAAGGCTTAGGTGGTCCCCATAAATGGGTTACACAACCAGGGTGTTCAATCTAGGGTATAGGCACACAATCAACACATATGGGGGTGGTCAAAAGGTCTCCAAAAATTCTGAGCTAAAATCCTAAAAGAAATCGGGCGAATTCATGAGCAGTATCAGTACTCTGGGTCCGTTCGTGGCTACACCAAAAAAATAGAGAAAGCGGATTGACCGGGCGGATGTGGAACGTGAATCTGTTCGTTTGTCCACTCTCAAAAGGGTCAATGGCTGAGAGGAAATAAATCGAACGGATCTACGTGCTGACTCGTGAATGTGGATCCGCTCATTGATCCGCTCAGGCTAACATTCCAAGAATTCAAAGCTTTATGCGGGGTGGATTTACGAGCGCAATCACGATAAGTGGATCCGTTTGTTCGTCTGTTCGCAAAATTTTAATAAAACAGAGCCGTGAGTTTTAAAACTCATTTTGGTTCCAAGGAGGGGACGCAACTGTATGGGAGAAAAGGCTCAACAGGAACTTTCGTTTGGGTTTCCTAGCACTCTCATGGGGGTTCTCTTGCAATCTCAAGCCTCAAAGTTCATCTCTAACTTGCTCAAGGTAAGATTTCCTTTCCATTCTCTTCTTTCTTCCATGGTAATATTTTACTTGTGTCTCTTCATATTTTCTTCTTTTGTTCTTCTTGGATTTGAGATGGGTAACCTTAGGTTGTGATTGGATTTGATTTTTATTTGCATTTTCATGGTTATGCACACCAAATCCACACCAAAATCTATTTAGGCTAGGGTTCTTGAATTAGAATCAAGCCCTGATCGATCAATGACACTACACGGTTGGATCCTTGTTTGTTTATGGTATTTCTTATAAATTTTAAAGCCGTTGCAAGCATTTTAGAGATTGATTGCTATGGTTGTCAAGTGTAGTCGGATTTACTTGGATAATTCTAGGTTTAAATTGGGGTAAAACCTCAATCCTTCCATGCTCTGGGGAAACCTTCAAGTTTGTGTGTAATTCTTTATGTGCCCTAGAATCTCATAGGAATTTATCTCATTGTTTTATCTTCAAGCATCTTCTCTTGTTTATAAGATTGTTGACAAAACCCTTGAAATCTATCCTCTTTCCTCCAAATAATTCATTCACTTGATGTATCCCCAATGCATTTCTTGTTTATGGGATTATTTGCACAATTCTTGGGGCTTATCCCCTTTTCTCAATTAAATAGTCCTTGTCTCTTATTGGGGTACCTCATTCAATAACTTTCTTGTTTGACATTGGTTGAAATGTATAATATTTAAGAGCATATACATCATTTGTGTTGACTCCATATTTCGATACTAAGGATCTCATGTAGGCTTCATGTGTGAATTGACCTTGTCTCTTTTCTTCTCAACATGTCTCCAATGGTATCCATATTTCATATTCTCATCATTTACATGTGCATATTTTGATTTTTCCTCATTATGTATATCCTTCCCTTCAAGTCCTTCCCATATCATTTAAGCATTTTACTCCTATAATTTATTTGCCAATCATATGCCATCATTCCAATTTGGCTTACATTTATCGTCCTTCTTTGATTTATGCCTTATGTGTAGGAAATCTGATCATGGGTCCAAAAAGGAAGAGAGATCTATCCCTTGTGCGAGCTATCCCCACTGTCTACAACGTAAATTGGTTTACCTCTAAAAAGAGCAAAGGAATCTACAGGGAGCATCTCTTCAATAAGAAGATTCTTGTAGAGAGGGATGTCACAGTGGAAGAGCTTTTGGCCTACAAGGTGGGGGCCAGGTTTGGTAGACTGAACTGGACCGATTTGCTCATTCAGTCGGACTTCTACTACCTGACATTGATCAGGGAATTCTATGCAAATTTGGTAATGGTCCAGGAGGATGACGACGGCTCCAGGTTGACTTCCTATGTAAAGGGAGTGGTCATTAGCTTCATTGCCATGGAGCTAGGGGTTCTTCTCAGTGTATCCTCAGAAGGTGAGAGGGTATACTATCCTCCCAGTAGTCATCCGGATAAGTGCATCCCTCCAGACGAGAACCCAAAATTGTTTAAGATTCTCTCCAATGACAGGTTTGAGGAGAACGAAGATCTTTCCAAGTTCCCTCCTTCGCAGCATGTTCTGATTTTTATGGCCAAGACCAATCTGGCTCCTTCTAAGGGGCACAACACCCTTCCTCCATTGATGTCTACGGTTCTGGCCCATTCTCTGTACGCTGGCCAGCCCTGTCTGCATCACTTGGTCATGCAGCACATGGCCCGAGCAGTGATGAATCCTGCTCGAAACAACACCCTACCCTATGGTCGACTGCTCACCAAGATTTTCTTATTCCTTGGGATTGATCTTGATCGTGAACCCAAGGGAACATGCACTGAGGGACCTATTGGGTTCAATGCACTGTAGAAGATGAATCTATACTATGATTATGACAGTGCAGGGGAGCAGGTGCAGTACGGGGATGGCAGAGGGGCTAGGGAGGAGGATGAGGATGATAGTGATGATGACCTGGAGTTTATGGGCTCTGGACCATCAGCAGCAGGTGCTTCGGGTGCACCTGGGGGAGGTAGCGACATCATAATGGCTATTCGGCGACTGAACCTAAGGATGGCAGATGGCTTCAACGATGTCAAGAAGCAATTCTTTGATCAGGCTCAGCGTCTAGAGAGCATAGAGCGAGGAGTGAAAGATCTTAGTGTCTTCCTGAGTCGCGGCGATGGTGGTGCAGATGCCTAGCTCAGTTCTTCCCTAGCAGTTCTCTAAAGTTATTTTTGAATCAGTTCTTTTAATTTCTTGCCTTTTGATGGATTGGGATGTTGGAACTATTTTCTTTTGGCTTTTTTTTTCTTGCATTTTCTTTTCTTTCATTTAGTCAGTTGGTTTGGTGAACATTTAGGACATTTTAATTGTGGTGGATGAATATACCCTTGGTTTGGATGGAACAATCAAATGTTTTGGGTTGGAGCTTTGAAACCTTGTGCTTAAAGTTGAAATGGGCACCATTGTGTCCAAATAGAGAATTTGGAACCAATTGATGGTTGAATTTATATGCTTGGTTTGGCAGGGTAAGATTACATGTTCAGGTTGGAATGAATAAAGTCGCCGGTTTGAAGTTGGGAAAGGCTTGACTGGCTTCAAGGCAGGGTTAGAACAATATGGGAATTGTAATTAGTCATACATTTAGATATATATATATATATATATGTTTACTTAATTCTCCCTTGTTTAGATCATCATGGATTATTGTGGGTTGGTTATGTTTAGTTCATTACCGTTTATCAATTATAGCATATATTTACCCAACTAATATCTACTTAGGACTCAACCAAACAATTACCTAATTTTTATTCAACAGCCTATGTTTTCGAGTTCTAAGTTCCATGTTACCTATTATTATCTAGATTCTTATTTTCACTCCAATCAGTCTTCTCCTATGTCCACATACAACACTTTATATTCTTGAGATTTTTAGTTTAGAACCTATTTGTGGAGAGTAAATCAACAGGTTACACTGGACCGTGGTCAGAACAGAGCATCATCGCTCTGATACCACTCTGTCATGCCCCCATCCCGATGTAGTATATATACTGCCACATAGGGGGTGACTGGGACAATCACACATCATCCTAATACCTACCAGGATCACAGATACAGTGTCCCGAGCCACATTCTACTCTGTCATCACATATTGATAATAGAAAGGAACGTACGAATATGGAATAAGTCGTTCCAAATACAGAGTTACCGGAAGCAAAATTTAATTAAATCATGTGAAATTATAAAGCATCGGTTCTCTAATGATAACACATAGTACACCTGTTCATAAATGTAACCATTCAATCTCTCCTAAAATTAAATAAATAGTTTATACATGAGTGTAGAATGAAGATAGAAAATTAAATGATAAATAATTGCCACAAGGGTACCAATCTTGGGTGTACATCTACATCCAAGTCACAGTCGCCGGTCCCACTTAATTTGCATCCAACGGTGCTCATCTAAGTAGTACCTCCTACATAACAACCAAAAAAGGGTTGCGCAACAAGGTTAGCTACACTAGCTAGTGAGGGAGCAAAGGGGAATGTGCATACATCACACGAACAATATCCAGCAGAATGATGCATGCTAATGTTAAATTCATTTTCCACCTAGCACACAATTCTATCAGTCTAGTGTATGCTATTGTGATAACTCGGGAGACACTGAGGGTCACTTATCCTGTCTCCCCAATCAAACCTCAATTATCACGAGGGGACCTATGCCGGTAGAAGCCATCATGACCACCCAATGGCAGACCCCGATAGCCATCACTACCCCTATCCTGGCCTCTCCCACCTCCACAGACCATAGGTGCTCAGACTATCCAACACATAAACCCCTGTTGGCAAGGGTAGTAGCATAAGGGAACAAGCATCCTAGTCGCAGATATACTATATGCAAATCCTATCGTCCTGAGGGGTATTCCGGGTCCATCAACGTCCCATTCCATCTAGTACTCAGGTACCAGCACGGCATGACACATACAGATCAAGATGACATATAGCAGTTTTCATAATTTAAATAAATTGGGGTTCCGATACCGGCACACCCGGCACTGTAGCCCGATATAATGGTGAGCATACTATCACATTCATAACAGATCACATTTGGATAATAATACAATGCGCACGATGCTTATAGATATATAATAGCATGCTTAAGATTTCATATTAAATATATATTCAAGCCCACCAAATCACCCAGAACCCACTCACCTAACACGGGCGCCGTCATGTGTGGTTGATATGAATCTCACCTGGGCTTCCCGCTATCCATCAAGTTGGGTAGCCTAGGAAAAAAAAAGCAATCATTAAATCATGCATAGAAGGGTCCCATGCTAGGCCCTTGAGGTTAAAATTAGATTTCAGCCAAGACAGCACGAGCAAACTCATGGATGGTTTCAGTAAAGGTGAGTCCGTCCCTGACTCTGTTCAGACTAAAAAATAAAATAGAGCGAGCGGACCCACGAGCGGAACATTTCACTTGAATCCGATCGTGCATTCGTTTGACACTTGAGACACACCTAACAGGGAGCAGATTAACGGGTGGATGTGCTTCTTGGGTCTGCCCCTGCATCCATTCAATCCCTGAGACATACCCGAGAGCAATAGGCCTCAGACGGATGAAACATACTTGAGTCTGTTCCTTCATCCGGGTAGTCCTATATGCAGGGGTTATATTGGATGGACTGACGGACAAAACCACGATTGGTGGATCTGATTGTTCATCTGTCGGCAGTCTCTTTTGAGATTTCAGAGGGCTTTTGTTCCAGCTTGAAGCTTGGAGTGCCCCAAGCTCTCAGGGACAAGGGAGAGGTGCCTAAACCTTCCTAGGGTCACTAGATCCTAGGCTCACCTTATGGATCCAAGATCCTACAAGGTTTGGTCTAAAATTGGTTCAAGGGTTGGGTTTCATGGCTTAGGACCAAGGGTTCACCAACAATGGCTGCAAATGCAGCACTTGGAGGTCTGGATTAGCTCTATTAGAGCTCCCAATTAGGCCAAGCATCCCCTTGAGTCCCAAATGGAACCCTAGGTTAGCTCAAGTTCAAGAACTTCTACCAAAATAAAAAATGGAAATGGAGAGAGAGAGAGATTCCAAGCTTAGAGTCTTACCTTGGTGAGTTTATCCTTCTAACCATCCTCTCCATCTCTTCTCCTCCTCTTTCTCTTCTCCCTTAGGCCCGGTCAGCTTGGGGAGGAGCAGTGGGGCAGCCAGCCATCTTGGCATGGCTTCCATCTTCTTCCCTTCCCCTCCTATTCCTCTCATACTTTTACTTCTTCTTCTTCTTTCCCTCTTCTCCTTCTTCTCTTATCTCCTCTCCTCCACGGTTTACTTGGGAGGGGGAGAGATAAGAGAATAAGGATTCTCTTATCCTTTTAAGGGTCAAATGGGCCTTAGGCCATGTTTGGTTTAGGCACCCCCAAACACTTAATAGCCCTTAGGTCTTTAGATGGGTTTTGGTTAGGTCTTAGGGCTTGTTTGGCGTTAGTCATAACCAGTAGGTCCATTAGGTCATGTTTGGGGTGCACCCAAAGTCCTTAGGACTTAATTGTCCACTAAGGTCTGTTTGGTTTGGGTTAGGATATATAAAACCCATTATTCATCTAAGTTATGTTTTGTGGGCCCATTCTCATGGTTCAACTAACCATCTAATGGCAAGGGTAGGGGTCCATATGGTCCACAGGTCTAATTATAGTGTCTGGGATATGGGGATGTGGGTCCCACGGGAAAAGGAACCAAAAATCCAGATGACAGCATGGGCGGATCCTTGGGCAGATTCAGTATGAGTGAGTCCGTTCATGACTCCAGTGCTGCTGTCAGGGCCCAAACTTCAAGGAAAGTTACGGGGCTTTGGCCCACACTTCCAGGTCTTTGAGGGGATACTTTTAGTAATATTTTAAGTCTAAGGTTACAGGTGTTGGCTAGTGCCAGCGTGGCATTGCCCCTTAGGTAAAGGTCTAAACTACCCCGGGGTATAGGGGTATATTTGGGGTGCGGGTGTAACACCAATGCTCTATAATTTCACATGATTTGATTTAATTTTGCTTTCGTTAACTCTGTGATTGGAACGATTTATTCCATTTGGGGTACGTTCCTTGCTGTTATCACGATTGATGACAGGATGGACTGTGGCTCGGGATACTGTATCTGTGATCCTGGTAGGTATTGGGATGATGTGTGTTATCCCAGTCACCCCCTATGTGGCAAAATATCTTACATCGGGATGGGGGCGTGATAGAAAGTAGGTCTCAAATTAGGAATTAAAGAAGGGTATTGGGTCTCCAAGAGGAAACCCGAAGCTAGGAATCGATCCCAAGGGGATCCCCAAGCTTAAAATGGAAAGGAGAGGGAGAAGGGGAGAGTATTCACCTTAAAGATGAGCCAATAAATGGCTTCCACCTCCACAGCTCCCTCCAATCTGCTCCTTCAATGCCTTCGAAGCTCTCCAAGCTTCCACGGTTTGGGGTAGGTAGAAGAAGTGAATAAGCCATAAATGGCTGGGCTATGATTTTATAACCAAGCCCCCCACTTAGGGCTTGTTTGGCATGGGGCTTTAAGAGTCAAAACTCAATTAAATGCCAACATAGACAACTGGGTCCACCTATATAGCACACTCACAATTCAAATAGACCAAAGGTGGGGTCCACTTTGGCTAGGTGCTTGGGCAGGATGCCCGGGGCATGTTGTGTGGATCCCACATAAGGAAAACACCCAAAAGCCTAAAACAGTACGAAAGGATTCACGAGCGAAAGCAGTCTTGTGAGTCCGTTCATGCATCCGTTGCTGCTGTAAAGGGCAAAACCCTAATGAAATTTATTGGGCTTTGGCCCACACTTCAAGGCGAACAAGGGGAGGGTATACTAACATTCATAAGGGCAGTATCGTACCCCTTGACCGTCATGATGTGTCCTTTGTGATTCCGAAGAGTTTCCCGACCGCGGTGCTAAGATCATTGCTGAAAAAGGTATCTAAGCGTGGGGAAATAGGAAACGCCTTCCGGTATTCTTCACTCTGGGGACTTGTGCTAGGAGGATGGTCGACAAAATCACCGTCAATAAATCTCCCCCACTACCAATTGAGAAACCTCTCTTCTATAGGCAAGCTTATGAACTGGTCAACAATCTTGTGGCTAGGTTTGACGATAAGTAAAAATAGCTCACCAGCGTACATGACAGTAGAACCTACACGTCACAACAGAGAGAAACTATAATTAAAAAAAAAATCGGGGCACGGATGTAACATCCTCCCCACCTTACAAAAATTTTGTCCTCTAAATTTGGCGTACCTTGTAAGAATCCAAGGGAGGGGTACTTCGTTCATATCTCCACCTCGGCTTCCCAGGACGCTTCTTCTTCTGGGTGGTTGCACCACTTCACTTTCACATAGTGAATAGGTCTATTGCGGAGATTCACCACTTTGCTATCTAGAATCTTCTCGGGCTGTTCCTTATAAGACATATCTGCTACCAGCTCTGGTGGTTCTTGGGATAGAACATGACTTGGGTCATGCACGTACACTCGCAACATGGACAGGTGGAAGACGTTATGCACGCCATCCAAAGATGGTGGGAGTGCTAATCGATAAGCCACCGATGTTACTTTCATAAGAATTTCATAGGGCCCAATGTATCTCGGGCTTAGTTTACCCTTCTTGCTGAACCGCATCACGCCCTTAGTGGGCGATACCTTGAGGAATACCTTGTCATCGAGAGAGAACTCTAGATCCTTCCGTCTTTGGTCTACATAGCCCTTCTACCTAGACTAAGCAGCCTTGATTCATTCACGGATCAAGTCCACCTTCTCACATGTTTCTTGGATCAATTCGGGCCCAAGGATACGTCGCTCACCTACTTTGTCCCAGTACAATGGAGTCTGACATTTCTTCCCATATTGAGCTTCAAATGGTGCCATCCCGATAGTAGCTTGGTAACTATTGATGTAGGTAAATTCGATAAGAGAGATGTGCTCATCCCAGTTGCCCTGTATATCTATAGCACACGCCTGGAGCATGTCTTCCAATGTCTGTATAGTTCTCTTCGACTGTCTTTCAATTTACGGGTGGAAGGCAGTGCCAAAACTCAATAAGGTGCCCATAGCTCTCTAGAATCCACCCCAAAACTTGGATGTGAACCTGGGATCTCAATCTGAGATAATGCTAACTGGAACTCCGTACAGGCGAACCACATTATCAATGTACAAGCGGGCCAGCTTATCCATAGAATAGGTGACCTTGATTGGGATGAAATGAGCTGTCTTCGTCAATCTATCCACATTAACCCATAGAGCATCAACACCTCTGGGTGTATGAGGCAGCCCAGTGACGAAGTCCATGGTAACATGTTCCTACTTCCATTCTGGCATGGGCAAGGACTATAATTGGCCATGGGGCCACTGTCTATCTGCTTTCACTTGTTGACAAGTGAGACACCTAGCCACAAATTCAGCTACATCCCTCTTCATTCTGCTCCACCAGTAGTGCCCCTCCAGGTGTTTGTACATCTTAGTACTACTTGGGTGAATCGAATAGGGAGAATCATATGCTTCTATCAATACTTCCTTCCTTAGCTAATCATCCTTGGGAATGCATAGCCTATCCCTGAACATGAGAACACCGCTCCCTGTCAATGTGAAATCCAGATCTCATTGTGTATCACCCTGAATAGCTTCAATGATCTCTTAGAAACACTCATCTGAGGCCTAAGCAGACTGAATCCTTTACACCAAGGTTGATTGCACAGATAGGGCCGCAAGAGATAGTGTAACACCCTCTTCCAATAACTCCAAATCCATCCTTCTAGCCTCTTCAACTAGTCCCTTACTAACAGCTAAGGATGCGATGGATAAGGTCTGGGACTTTCGACTAACAGCATCTGCCACAACGTTTGCCTTACCAGGATGGTAATGGATCGTGGAATCATAGTCCTTCATGAGCTCCAACCATTGCCTCTATCTCATGTTGAGTTCCTTCTGGGTGAAGAATATTTAAGGCTTTTATGGTTACTGTAGATCTCACTCTTTTCAACATACAGGTAGTGTCTCCAGATCATCAGGGCAAAAACCACAGCCGCCAATTCTAAATCATGAGTTAGATAATTCCTTTCATAATCCTTCAGCTGACGAGAAGCATAGGCTACCACCTTTTCATTCTGCATCAAGACACAGCCAAGACCCATCTTTGAGGCATCACAATAAACTACCATCCCTCTGGTACCATTTGGAATGGTAAGTAAGGGAGCCAAAATCAGTCACTACTTCAATTCCTGAAAGTTCCTCTCGCAGTTGTCTGACCACTTGAACTTCACTCCCTTCCGGGTCAGTCGAGTCATAGGAGCGGAGATCTTTGAAAAATTCTCTATAAATCTCCTATAATAGCCGACTAGACTGAGGAAGCTGTGAATATCTGCTACATTCTTGGGTGTCTCCCAGTCAACTATGGACTTTACCTTGCCTGGGTCGACTTCAATACCCTTGGCAGAAACTAGGTGACCTAAGAAAGCCACTTGTTGTAACCAGAACTTGCACTTGCTGAACTTAGCATACAATTGCTTTTCTCTCAAGCACTACAACACAAAGCGAAGGTGGTCACTGTGCTCTTCTTCGCTCTTGGAGTAGACCAAGATGTCATCAATAAACATGATGACGTACTTATCCAGCATGTCATGAAACACCCCGTTCATTAATTCCACAAAGGCTGTTGGGGCATTGGTCAGTCCGAAGGACATAACCAGAAACTCATAGTGTCTATATCAAGATCTGAACGCGGTCTTGTTGATGTCACTACCTCTGACCTTCAACTGATGGTACCCCAAACGGAGATCGATCTTTGAGAATACTCTTGCACCTTGCAATTGATCGAATAAATTGTCAATTCTAGGCAGCGGGTATTAATTCTTGATCGTAAGTTTGTTGAGTTCACGATAATCAATGCACATACGTATACTACCATCCTTCTTCTTTACAAACAACACAGGTGCGCCCAACGGGGAAACACTTGGCCTAATGAAGCCCTTCTTCAATAGGTCATTGAGTTGCTCTTAAAGTTCTTTCAATTCTGATGGGGCCATTCTGTATGGGGCCTTAGATACTAGAGCAGCACCAGGCACCAGGTCAATCATAAATTCTATCTCCCGATCCGGTGGTAATAGTGTGAGGTCTTCCGGAAAGAAGTCAGGAAATATCTTACTACACTTATCTCTTCCATAGGTGTAATCTTGGCTTTGGTGTCTAGTACAGAGGCTAGGTAGCATTGACAACCTTCCACTAACAACTTCTTAACTTGGAGAGCCAAAATGATTGTTTTCCTAGGTTTTTTACTTTTGTTACCCTTGAACACAAATTCCTTGCCTCCCTCTGACTTGAAGAGTATTTTCCTCTCTGCACAGATCAGGCTGGCTCCGTGAGTGGACAACCAATCCATTCCCAGAATGATATCGAAGTCCTTCATATCCAAGATTATCAAACTAGCCTCCAGACCATGGTCGCTTACTCGAACAGGGTAAGAATTGAAGGCTTGGTCAAGCTCAACTTTACTTCCCGTCGGTGTACAAACTATCAGCTTTTATTCCATACTTATAAGTCTAATAGGTAGTTTCTCGACAAACGAAGGTGATATAAAGGAGTACGACGCTCCTGAGTCAAACAACACATACGTAGGTAGGGAGCACACAAAAAACATGCCTGATAAACATCGAACAACCAAACATGATAAACTCAACATAAAGAATTTCATTCAAGTGGTTGAGTGCAATACCAGTGATGACACTAGGGTCAGACTGGGCTTCTTCATGAGTGACAAAATACACTCGCCCTTGAGTTCTGCTTGCTGGAGGAGGAAGAAATGGGTGAGTTGTAACCTTTGCTTGGGGTGCCTTGGAAGTCACAGTTGGCCACGAACCTGCCTGTCGTGGATGTGGATAATCCTTAACCATATGACCGAACTCCTTGCAGTTGTAACATACAAAAGTCTGGGTCCCATAATAAGGAGCAAATGTAGCTTTGGGTCCCTGAGCCACGTCAGGTCTACGGGACTGAATTGGAGCTGCAGTCGTATAGGCCCCTCTCTTCTGGAACTTATTAGGTCCCCTAGAGTCATGAGATGACATTGGCCTCTTGCCAGCTTGTATGGCCTTGTAGTTCTCTCTTTGCTGATCTTCAATTAGTTTAGCAGCCTGAACCACTTCCGCATAAGTAGGGTACTTGTGTAGCACCATAGATGTACTCAAGTTGGCTCTCAGCCCTCTTTTAAATCTTCTTGCCTTAACTTCCTCAGCCTTCAAGTGTGACGGAGAAAAATAGAAATACTCCTCAAAGGCCTGCTGGTATTCAAGGACCGACTTGGATCCTTGGCTGAGGATCATGAATTCAATTTCCTTCTTCTCTCGAAAGTTCCTTGGAAAGTAATTCTCAAGAAAAGCTTCTGTAAACTGAGCCCAGTTTGCTTTTAGGTATTTGGCCCAGAAGTGCTCCTTTGAAGAATGCCACCACACATCAGCGTCACCTCAGAGTTGGAAAGTGGCACATCGGATCTTCTCAATGTCATTACAAGGCAGTACCTCAAAGATCCTCTCCAGAGCTCTTATCTAGGTAGCTGGAAACAGAGAGTCATGAATCAGCTTGTAGAAAGTAGGAGGACGATGCTTCTGAAACTTCTCTGAAAGGTTAGAGGAATTAGCCCACTCTGGCGCCACATTTTGGACTAGTAGGGCGGCCGGAGCAGGAGGAGGTGGATTTTGCACTACTTGCACTACAAGGACTTCAACTGCAGCTGGTGCCGGGGACGGAATGATAGGTGTGGCAGTAGTTGTGGGAATAGGGACTACACGTATCGAGGGTGGTACTCGATGTCCTTCCCGTCCAACATTCTGGAGCTGAGTAGTCACAGTCTGCATGAAAGTACGCTGATCATCTTGCGACTCCCGATGTTCCCATTGCATATCTCGTAAAATGTTCCCCAAGAGTGCGGCAACATCCACATTAGTGTTAACTGGAGGTGGTACGGGCAAACCTTCTTCAGAAATGTCGTCAGCATCATCCCTAGGAGGGGAACAATTCCGATTGTGGGTGTTAACCATGATTCAGTACCTGAAATAGATAGATGCTTCACAGGTTAGCACGTGGACATGGGGTAGCAAATGCAAGGTAAGGGGCCTTGTCAAACCCTGCTCCTGACTGGCTGGAATTTTGACTAAAGAACAGGAACCCCCAACCAGGAAACCAAGCACACTGTGGAGCATTATTCCAGTGATTTGGATTGATGAAGAAACCCTGTGTGGATCCTCCTACATGCCTGTCAGTAGATGGATCACTGACCCTTGCAGTTGTACAGCTAATAGCATTATGTATGGCCTGGACTCTAGATAATCTCTCTCCTCCCATAATAGTGGGACCCACCCCTGGAAATATGTTAAAAGAACCCTAAATGGCATGAGGGGATAAGACCATGGGTCAAACCCCTATGTAAAACCCACTGAGTTTCAGCCTTGCTGGGATCACTGGTCGATGCACTGGGCGTTGCAGCCAACGCCCAGAGACATTGCCCAGTGTGCAAAATAGCATCTTTAAATGATTTTAAATTATGGGGACCACCTCATACCCCTGGACCAATGTGGACCCCACCAGTGTGCCCAGAATCACTGATAATCAGTTTAAAAACTCATTTTGAAAAAGGGCCTTAACAGCCAAACAGACCCTAGTATGGGCTGGGCCCATAAATAGCAGTGCCATAGGTTCATTTAAACCCCTTGGCTACTGTTCAAATCATGGGGAAAGGAGAAGAAAGAAAAGAGAGGAAAAGAGAGAGAAGAAGAAGAAGAAAGAGAAGAAGGAAGGAAGGGAGGAGCAGCTCACACATCTGAGCTCAGATTTCTTGGCACCCAAGCTTAGCTCAAGTATATAATCACTGCCCCTACCTGCTGCTTCCTTTGAATGCATGTGTTTTGGATGATTTACAGCTCTCTAGCAGCCCAGAACAACTAGGAACTGCCCTGGACTACTCCAGATCTGCCATGCAAGTGTGAAGCATGGAAGATCTGAGAATTTTCAACAAAAATATAGATCCATTATGCTATTCTTGGAGCCAAAATCTAGCTGTGCATGGCTGCACTGCCAGATGCACTGATATTTGGCTGTTTGGAGTCCTGAATGCAAGCCCTAGTTACATGGGACCTAGCCCTAGGTGGTAGCAGCCTTGAATCATCATATTACATCTGGTTCCAACCTTGTATGTGGCCAAAATCCAGATCTGCAACTGAAGAACACCCTATGATACTATGCACTAGGTTGTCTGGGCAGCCACTGGCAGCCAAGTGGTGGGCCCAGTGGAGAATCCACATGGACCAAAATGAGGATCACCCCTAGGGGTACCCAACACCCTAACATGCATGGGGAGATGTGTTGGTCACTGCCCATAGGCAGCAACCTAGGAATCTCAGCCGAATCTCGATTTGAAGACTCTGGGCGATGCACCCAACGCCCAAAGCCATCGCCCAGTAAGGGATTTGCTGCTCTTTTGATGTCCTGACTTGGGGGACCTCACCCATTGGTTAGATAACAGTATGGGGAGGTTGAAAATGACCAAAATGCCCCTCCACACATCTGTCCATATGAGAGAATACTTGGGAACCCAAGTGGGCCCCGCAGGACTTGAAAACCTTGCCTGTGTTTGGTCCTGCAGCATTGGCAAGCTGGGGACATCACTGTAAGCCTATTATGACCTAGGGTCAGGTACTAATATTGTAAATGACCATTTTACCCCTAGGCTACCATCTCTGGATGATGCACCGGGATATAGGCCTAAGGTCCAGTGTAAGGCCCAGAGAATTCCAAGTGAAAACCAACTGAACACCGAGTCAACCCAGTGAGCTTAGGTTAACCCTAGGACCCTCAGAGATAGATTGGAATATTAAAATGACAACTTCTGATTTATATCTAGGATTTGATCCTGCGCTTGAGGCCTATAACCAGACTGCAGTTGGAACTGAATTTGCAACCGAGTTCTTAGAACCAGACCCAGGTGAGTGAAGTATTATCATATGTGTATGTGTAACTGTGATACTATGCCAACAGTTAAGAATTTTAAATTATAAATGCTGTGTTATCTAATTTTGTTAAATTACTCAAATTATTACACATTGACTGTCTGTTGATCAACACTGTGAATTTTATCCGATGAATGTGAATGTTAGACTAGATGCTGTAGTTGGCTTGGAAATGAGGCCTGTGGTAGCCTATAGAATGGGATGCGTTTGACACCACCCGACTCATACGATGCCATATAGACATGGGGTTAGAGTTCATCACCCGTGCTACGCACCCTTGCCAACAAGGGTTAAGGTGTTGGATGTCTGTGAGGATGATCATATGTGTATATGAGAAAAGAAAAGAAATGAAATGAAAAAGAAATGTGTTTGCACCGGAATGGTAACTATGGGCTATAAGCCAGAAATGAAAAGAAAAGAGAAAAGGAATGGATTGCCCTACAGGTTAATCACAGAGGGCTGGTCGGGCTGACCTTGGTGAATGAATATGGGAGCTGACTGGTCCTCTCCGACAACTCAATGGGTGTATCGCGGGAAGGGGTAACCAATCCCGCACCAGGGATACATGTATTGGGGATTGTAGTAGCACTGACCTGACTTAGTTGTATTGTTAGGTGGCTAATAAATAAACTGGACATGCATATCATGTAGGATCATGTGGATTGTGGTTGCATGTGCATGCATGATGATATGTTTTCCTCACGAGCTCAGTGGGGGCTCATATTCTGTTATACATTGTTTCCTTTAGATGATTTTACAGATCGATGCCGCTGTGGCATGGAGGCTCATTACGAGTAGGAGAGCCCTGGTTATTATGATGATATTGGTGTGGACCCCGACGGAGGTTGTGCCGATGATGCGTGCATTCTCGGTGGTCATTAATGAAGGCCGTTGCAGAGTGCACTTGATGTTTTTTGTCTTGGGAACTCCTTTTTGCTTTTGTTAGGAGTTTATCCCCGTTTTGCTTATGGTTCTATTGTAGTTTTTCTTACTTTCTTTTTGGGGTTGAGTTATCTCACCCTGTATATATATATGTATGTATTTTCTTTGGCTTTTATTCTTGTCAGCTTTACTTCTCAATTTGTGGGTAGTTTGGGGAATGTATCAGGACAAACATATGTATGTATATATTATCATCATTTCCTGTATGGCTACGCTTTCCCTTTTTGTTATTGTAATTGTAGTTTATCTGCAACACTCTGATCTTACCTGTAGTAATGTGATGTATGTGGGACCGTGAATGTAATAACTGCTTCTAGATCCGTGGGGTTTGGAGGATTGCCATTACGCAATTTGGGTCACCTACCTAATCCTCCCAGGGGTGGTTTGGGGTGTGATAGAGCTTGGTATCAGAGCTTGAGGCTCTTCTTACATTCACAGGATGCAGATTAGGGTTAATAAGCTATTAACATTAAAACATGTAATAACTAAAAGCTACAGGGAAGGTGGATGCAATTAAATAAAAAATGCATAATTTTCCATTAAATTTAAAGACAATTGTGGCTGAGCCACTACATAAGTTTTGACTAATAGTACTACTTTCAGATAATTACATAAGCTAAAACAAAAAAAAAAAAATAACCAAATACATCTCGAACAAAAGAGAAGTACATAAGCTAAGAAGAAAAAAAAAAAAAAAAAAGATAAGTCAGAACCACGTAGCATAGACACCAATGCTGACCAGAAGAACTACTCCGGTGGAGGCAAGTCGCCCGATGGAGGCTGTGACTGGCACAAGTCAACGCGATAGAACCTATCCCAGAAGTCCAAGCACTGCTCGATAGATCCTACCCTGCTCTCAAATGATGTGAAGCCCTGATCCATCCTGGTCGCCATATCATTGAGCTGAGTGCTGAGGCCCTGAAAATGTGACATCATTTGTGCCCACTCCGAAGGCCCTGGAACCTAAGAACTGGTGGCACCCATCGTCTCATAAGTAGGCAAGTCTATAAATTATGCACCAATGCCCTCAATGTCATCATGCCCATCACCCTGCTCCTCTCCATGCTCGCCCTGGATGTCACCCTACACCTCCTCATCCTGCTCATCACCACCCAGCACCTCATCTAGCTCCTCATCCCTCTGTTGCTCATCTCCTGGCATCATCATCTCTTCATCCTTTGGTGGATCCTCTCCTGGTTCCTTCATCTTCAGTATTGAGGTCTTGTTGATAGGTTTAGACCTATCTCTCTCCGCATAGTCGCCTATCAAAGGAACCTCAAAGTGCCAAAAGACCAAAGTAAGGAACTTCCCATATGGAAGGTTCTCATCAACTGGGTTCTGTGCATGGTATAACATGGCCTAAAGTAGCAAATAAGGCAGGTTTATAACGGGACCTCCTCTACCTGCTTCCAGAAGGCAATAGGTGATGTAGGCTCTCATCATAGATATGCTGCCCCTATTCCCGCCCTTCGGGTAGATGTTGTAGGACACACATCTACTAATCACTCGAGTACTAGGCTTGTAGGAAGCCTCGGACTTGGGTGTTCTCTCAGAGCAGTCAATGCTTTGAAGACCCTCCTCCTGGTCTCCAAAGAGAACATCTCAAAGATATCCATCCTAGGCTTGTAGTAACACCTCTCCCTAGTATTGGGCAGACCCAATATCCCTGCTAGTGAGGCAGTGGTCAATCTGATATCCACTTCCTTCACCCTACTCTCCAGCCCAAACTCTTATGCCCCAGATGGCACCAAGTTGCAATAGAAGTACTGAACCAAGTTGGGATAACAAGGTTCAGTAGGTGTCAACATAGAGGTCCAACCCAAGGTGTTAAACCTAGTGAAGAGACTATTGGTGAAAGTCATCCACCTATACTACCCGGCCATTTACAATTTTTAGGGATCTAAAATTTTTCCAATCTCTAAAATGCTCGTACCTAGAGAAATGGAATCGATCAAACTCGGGTTCCTCCGAAGAGGAATCGTTCCTAGAAGAAGATGGTGGCACTGTGGATGATGATGAATCCTCAGTCTCAACTCAAAGCCTCTTCTGTGCCTCGGACTTCCTAGCCGTACGATGACTAGTAGACAGTTTGCTACAAAAAGAAAAGGAAAGAAATAGTTAGGGCAAGGAAATTTAACGAAACCCTAGCTAAAGCAAGGAAGAACATCAAAAGAACCTAATAGGTGAATGTGGCCAAGAAAATCTTACCTAAGCTTGCGAAGATTCATGGGAAACCTAAGGAAATGTGAAGACTTGGTGTGGAAATGGTCACACTATCCTCCAAAGTGCTTCTCTAGATGTTTAGGGAAGTTTAGAAAAAGTTAGAAGTGAAATGGGCCCCTCTCGGACTCATATACCTGCGCCCCGATTCTCTGGGCGATGGCACTGGGCGATGCATCCAACGCCCAGAGACATCGCCTAGTGAATGCATTTTTGCTGCTTTTGAAGTTTTAACACATGGGAACTTGGATTTCACCTATAATAACCTTGTTAACCATAGAAATATAAATTTTCATAAATGTTTTATGAAATTATGTAAAAAAAAAATTAATTAATTAATTAAGCTAATTAATTAAACAAACACAAATTTCATGAGACTAAGGGAATACAACTCCTGTATAGGGATTTTAGTAAAACACATGTAAATTGATTTCCTTATTAGTGTATGTATCCAATGATAGATAGATATATATACTTATGAGAAATGGGTGTGTGTGTAAAATATGTAGTTATTATGTGTTTGATATTGTGATGTACAGACTGAGTGGAGTGCTGCTATGCAAAACCAAACATAGATATGTAGGTATGTTGTAATAAGTATTTACGATGTGTAGGGAGCGTAGATCCTACCCTATCCAAAGTCTAGGTCAGCCAAGAATAGGATCTAATAGGTTGTCTAACCAATCAAAACACTTTAGACGCTAAGGTACCTCGAGCTAACCCAAGTATATTTTCATTGTTTATAGATGTTTGAAATTTTAGTAGACATGTACTTAATTCTTTTAATTAAGTATAACCTGATGCTTAGAACCATTTTCTATGACAGGACTCATTACCTCAGCTAAGCCTGGAGACCCCGGCAGCATGCGATACATTAGGCAACTAAGAAGGAGATTGATCAGGATACGTATGGTGCAAGCCCATGCTGAAAATCAACTAGTGATCTACCTAGCTCTTGCAGACGCTAGCGAACCCGAATATCAAGCCATTTATTTATCCTTAGTGGACGAAGTTAGAGGAGACATAGCTTACCTTTACGTGCAGACCATCATTACTAGTTGGCAATTACAGAGGCTTGCCTGTTAGACCAGGTAAATAATTAAAAGTATTTTATTTAAAAATTTGAAATCTCTCATATAGTGTCATGCATAGCATATTACCACATAAAATGTTTAAGAAGAGAAATAAAACACAAAATGAAAGAAACACCTCATAATGAACAAAGATGACATATCTAACAATCCACCTTACTGCCACGACTCATGAAATTCACTGGAACTATGGACTAGGTTTGTACCTATACTAACTAGGAAATAATGGTTGACCCCAATGGGTAATATTGGAATATTGAACATGCTCCTCTTTTCAGAGAAGCGACGATGGTAAACACAAGAAGAAGTTCTCATGGTGGTTGCAAAGGAAAGCAACCTCGTGTTATACCAGAGGTTGATCTGCCAAATGGGACTGAGGCTCAAAATTCTGAGGCATCGGCTGCTTCGTTAGAGGCACCAGCGGCTGCACAAGCCACTGCTACAACACCTCAGCCAAATGTGGCGGCCGGTGATGTAATTGTATTCATGACCACTATGATGCGGACCATGCAACAACAACAAGAATTGCTTGGTCAGATGTCTACAAAGTTTGCAGCCATGATGCACGAACGTGTGGCACCACCACCACCACCCAACTGGCTCGTACTATTTCCACCACCTGTGCCTCAATACTTAGCGGAGAACTCTGCCGCGATGGTTGTCAAACCCTGCTCCTGATTGGTTAAAATTTTGATTGAAGGACAGGCACCCCTGACCAGGCAACCAAGAACACTGTGGAGTATCACTCCAGTGATTTGGATTAATGAAGAAACCCTGTGTGGATCATCCTACATGCCTGTCAGTAGGTGGATCACTGACCCTTGCAGTTGTACAGCTCACAGCATGATGTATGGCCTAGATTCCAGGTAATCTCTCTCCTCCCCATAACTGTGGGATCCACACCTGGAAAAGTGTGTAAAAACCTCTATATGGCATGTGGGAACAATGCCTTGATCAAGGGTCAAACCCCTGTGCATGCCCCACTGAGATTCAGCCTTGTTGCAATCTTTGGACGATGGCACTGGGCGATGCAGACAAGGCCTAGAGACATCGCCCAGTGAGTAAAACAACATATTATAATGGATTTAAATTATGGGGACCACTCATCTTGGACATGGGCACCCTCCATAGATAGATGGGAGTCTGAGGGACCACCTCATACCCTTGGTTCACTGTGGACCCTACCCGAGAGCCCAGAGTGGCTATGAATGCAGTAAAGAATGCATTTTGAAAATAGACCTTAACCAGCCAAATAGGCCCTAGTCATGGGATGGGCTATATATAGGGGTGCCTTGGGCTCATTTAGAACACTTGGCCACTATTCATTTCATGGGAGAGAAAAGAAGAGAAAGAAGAGAGAAAGGAGAGGAAGAAGAAGAAGGAAACGAAGGAGAAGAAGGGGGGAATCAGCCCTACACCCCAAGGCCTGGAGTTTTGTGCCTCCCCAGCTCAGCTCATGTATAAATACATATGTACATACCTGCTGCCTCCTTCTTATCCATGTGTTTTATATGGATTCTTACTCTCTAGTAGCCTAGAATAGCTAAGGACTGCCCTGAACAACCTTAGATCTGCCATGCAAGTGTGGAGCATGGAAGATCTTTGATTTTTAGTAGATTTTATAAGTCAGGTATGCAGTTTTTGAAACCCAAATCTGGCTATGCACAGCTGCACTACCCAGATTCACTGTTGGCTATCTGTTTGGAACCCTGGATGCAAACCATGGATGCATAGACCTAGCCCTAGGTAATTGTAGCCTTGAATCACCATGTAGCATCTGTTTACAGCTTTGCATGTGACTGAAACTAAGGTTCATGTCTGGAGAAAACCCTTTGATACTATTCACTGGGCTGTCTGGGCAGCCTCTGGTGAGCCCAGTGAAAAATCCACATGGACCATGATGTAGATCACCCCTAGTGGTACCTAGCACCCTAACATGCATTGGGTGATGATTTGAGCACTGCCCATTAGCTGCAACCTTGGGATCTCAGCCAGATGTCAATTTGAAGACTCTGGGTGATGCACCCAACGCCCAAAGACATCGCCCAATGAATGGAAGTTGGCAGAATTGCTGATCTGGCTTAGGGAACCCCACCCAATGGCCATGATACTGTGTGGGAAGATGGGAAATGACCTAAATGCCCCTCCCCACATCTGTCTTTATGAAGGTTTGGGTTAGGAACCCAAGTGGGCCCCGTAGGTGAAGGAAACCCTGCCTATGCTTGGTCCTGCAGCACTGTAAGCCTGTTATGACCTAAGGTCAGGTACAATCACTGAGAATGACCATTTTACCCCTAGACCACCATCTCTGGATGATGCATCGGGACATAGACCTAAGGCCCAGTGCAAGGCCCAGAGAATTCCAAGTGAGAACCAACTGAACACCGGGTTAACCCAGTGAGCTTAGGTTAACCCTAGGACTACCAGAGACAGATTGGAAACTTAATACGACAATTTTTTATTTACATCTAGGATTTGATCCCGCGCTCGAGGTCTACAACCAAACTGCTGTTGGAACTGAATTTGCGACTAAGTTCCTAGAATCAAACCCAAGTGAGTGAAGTATTATCATATATGCATATGTAACTGTATGCCGGCAAATAAATTCTTAAATCTTAAATGCTGTGTTATTTAACTATGTTCAATTACTCAAGTTCCTGTACAATGATTGTCTATTGATCAACACTGTGAATATTATTTGATGATTGTGAATGTTAGACTAGATGCCGTAGTCGGCTTGGAAATGAGGCCTGTGGTAGCCTGTAGAATGGGATGCGGTTGACACCACCCGACTCATACGATGCCATATAGACATGGGGTTAGAGTTTCATCACCCGTGCTATGCACCCTTGCCAATAGGGGTTAAGGAGTTGGATTCCTGTGAGGGTGACCATATGTGTTGATGAGAAAAGAAAAGAAATGTGTTCGCACCGGAATGGTGAATATGAGCTATATGCCGGGCTATAAGCCAGAAAAGAAAGGAAATGAGAATTGTGATGGATTACCCTATAGGTTAATCACAGAGGGCTGGTCGGGTTGACCTTGGTGAACGAATGCGGAAGCTGACTAGTCCTCTCCGACAACTCAATGGGTGTATCGCGGGAAGGGGTAACCAAACCTGCACCAGGGATACATGTGTTGGGGATTGTAGTAGCACAAACTTGACTTAGTTGTGATGCTAGGTGGCTAATAAATAATCTGGACTTGCATATCATGTAGGACATGTGGATTGTGGTTGCATCTGCATGCATGATGATGTATTTTGCTCACGAGCTCAGTGGGGCTCACACTCTGTTATACATTGTTTTTCTTTAGATGATTTTATAGATCGATGCCGCTATGGCATGGAGGCTCATTATGAGGAGGAGAGCCTTGGTTGTTATGATGCTATTGGTGTGGACCCCGACGGAGGTCTTGCCGATGATGCGTGCATTCTCGGTAGTCATTGATGAAGACTGTTGAAGAGTGCACTTGATGCTTTTTGTCTTGGGAACTCCTTTTTTTCTTTGATAGGGGTTTATCCCCATTCTGTTTGTGGTTCTGCTGTAGTTTTCTTTCTTTTCTTTTGGGGTTGAGTTATCTCACCCTGTACATAAATGTATGTATATCTTTGTTTCTTTTAGTTTTTGTCACCTTAGTTTCTCGTTGTGGGTTGCATCTGGGTGGGAATGTTTCAGAACACAATATATATGTATATATCACTCTCCTTCCCATATTGCTATGCTTTCTCTTTTATTATAATTGTAGTTTATTCTGCAGCACTCTGATCTTACTTGTAGTAATGTGATGAATGTGGACCCATGAATGTAAGCACTACTTCTAGATCCGTGGGATTTGGCGGATTGCCGTTACACAATTCGGGTCACCTACCTAATCCTCCCAGGGGGTGGTTTGGGATGTGACAAAGGTTATGGAGAGATTCAAGAAACTCCAACCGCCTGCATTTTCCAAAATAACTTTCGAGGCAATGCAGCTGGAACAGTGGATCAGTGCCCTAGAGAAGGCATTTGAAGTACTTGAGTGCATGGACGCACAAAAGCTAATATGTGTGGGTTATCAGTTGTAGAATAAAGCCGAAGCCTGGTGGAAAGCTACTACGCCTAACCTGGAAGCTACTCACCCAAATCCTACGTGGGAGCAATTTAAAGAAGTTATCTTTAAGAGCTACTTCCCAGAGAGTTTCAGGGATAGGAAAGAAGCTGAGTTCATTGCACTGGTGCAAAGGACCAAGTAAGTGTTGGATTACCAATAACGATTTGAAGACCTATTCCATTTTGCTCCAGAGCACCTGAAAGGGAAAGTTAGTAAGGCAAAGAAATTTGAGAAAGTACTCAAGACTGAGATCGAATCAGTATTGTCAATCATGGACATCCAAAATTATGCTCAGATGGTCGACAAGGCGAAGACCATGGAAGATAGATTTAAAGAGAAAGAGAAATATGCGACGTCGTCTGTAGGCAAGAGGCCAAACAATTTCTAGACCTATGCCTGGCCAAATAAAGCTTACTGCGGAACCAATTCAAATTCCAACTCAACTTAGTATCGTAGGCCGAACATGGGTTAGAACCCTTTCCGCCCCACTTTCAATCGACCTGCTCAACCGACTATGAGTCAAGCGACAACAGCAACTTTGGCAGCCCAACCAGCTACCAGTCAAGTGAGCCAAGCCTCAACACCTGCTGTTCCACCCTATAAGTGCTATGTGTGCAATAAGGAAGGGCACATGGCTAGAGATTGCAGATCGCGTGGGTATGGTAACAACTCACCGAATCAGCCCTACGCTAGATCTTTTCAGCCACGGGACAATCGGACACGAGGAAAGTTGTTCGCGATGACGAATGAAGAAGCTGAGGCAAACCCCAATGTATTGACAGGTAAATCTGCTGAACACTACTAAATTATAGGGAATAATCGGCTTACTTCATGGAACCTAAACTACAAATAAACCCTAGGTACCCTGAATGTCTCAACTATGCCTACACGAGTGTTATTCGACTCGGGCACAACCCACTCTTTCGTTTCTACCACTTTTATGAGTAGGATGAAAGATCAACTGAGAGACATCAGGTACGAACTAGTAGTCAGCACACCGATGGGTAGTGTCATGAGTTTGAAGGAGGTCTACGACCCTTGCCAGATTGAGATTTGTGGGAAGAATCTAACAGTATGGTTGATAAAGATGGATATAAAATATTTTGACGTGATACTAGGCATGGATTGGTTGTCCGCCTATGGTGCAAACCTCTTGTGTGCAGAGAAGAAGATAGTATTTAAAATGGATGATGGGTCGATGCTCACCTATCAAAGTGAACCAAGAAGGAAATCCAGGAAGATAACCTTATCAGCCCTCCAGGCGCGAAGGTTGTTAGATAATGGATGCCAAGGCTTTTTGGCCACTGTGATAGACGCGGAGGCAAAGATAAAACCCTTGGAAGAACTTGAGGTCATTAGAGAATTTCCTGATGTGTTTCTGAAAGATCTGACGCAGCTACCGCCTAACCACGATATAGAGTTCGCAATTGACCTAATTCCTGGTGCAGCACCGGTAACCAAGGCACCATATCGGATGGCACCAATTGAACTGCAGGAACTCCAGGTTCAACTTCAAGACCTGCTGAAGAAAGGATTTATACGACCTAGTGTATAACCCTGGGGAGCACCCGTGCTATTCGTAAGGAAGAGGATGGTAGCATGCGGTTGTGTATCGACTACCGCGAGCTGAATAAGTTGACTATCAAGAATCGATATCCATTGTCGAGCATCGATGACCTATTTGATCAGTTACAAGGAGCAAGAGTTTTCTCCAAAATCGATCTTAGGTCGAGATACCATCAATTGAAGATCAAGAGCGGTGATATTCACAAAACGGCGTTCCAAACTCGATACAGACATTAAGAATTCCTGGTTTTATTGTTCAGATTAACCAACGCCCTGGCAGCATTCATGGACATGATGAATAGAGTGTTCCATAATGTGTTGGACAAGTTCGTTATTGTGTTTATTGACAACATTCTGGTGTACTCCAAGAATGAGGAAGAACACGCTAAGGACATTCGTGTTGCAACGGTTGCGGGAGCACCGACTTTATGCCAAGCTCACTAAATGTGAATTTTGGCTTCACCAGATTGGGTTGCTAGGACACAACATCACCAAGGATGGCATTGAAGTGGATCCAGGAAAGGTGAAAGCGGTTTTCGAGTGGGAAACTCTGAAGAGTGCCACTGAGATTCGAAGTTTCTTGGGATTGGCTGGGTATTACCAACGATTTATTGAGAATTTCTCGCGCATCTCGGCACCCATGATAAAACTTATAATTAAGGGAGCCAAATTTGAATGGAATGAAGCATGCAAGAAAAGTTTTTAGTAATTGAGAAACCGATTGGTGACAGCTCTAGTCTTGACCATTCCGTACGGCACCGGAGGAATGGTAGTATATACTGACGCATCTAGGACAGGATTGGGTGGCGTCTTGATGCAGAGAGGTAAAGTAGTCGCCTACTCCTCTACACAATTAAAAGAACACGAGAAGAACTACCCCACTCATGACTTAGAGTTGGCAGCAGTGGTCTTCGCGTTAAAAATATGGCGACATTACCTATATGGTGAAAAGAGTGAAATTTTCAGCGACCATAAAAGTCTGAAGTATTTCTTCACCCAAAAGGAGCTGAACATGAGACAGAGGTAGTGGTTAGAACTGGTGAGAGATTGTGATTGTGAAATTCAGTACCACCCTGAGAAAGCCAACATTGTTGCTAATGCATTAAGCAGAAAATCTCAGACTGCATCTCGCGCTTCCTTGGTCGTAAGCGAGCAGTTGGTAGAAGAAGCTTAAAGGTTTGATATGGAACTCGTGATCAAAGGACGGCTATGCAATTAGTGGCCATGGATCTACAGCCGTTGATACGAGAAGAGATAATTGCAAAGCAACCATTGGACCCCGAGCTGGCTAAGATCATTTGGGAAGTACAATAAGGTGTCCATAAGGACCCAAACTTTTCTTTGGCCCATGATGGCGCACTAAAGTTTCGAGACAGATTGTGCATGCCTGACGATTATGATGTCCAAGACCGAATCCTTAAAGAGGCGTACAACTCACCCTATACAATTCACCCTGGAAGTACAAAGATGTACAAAGACTTGAAGAAGTATTACTGGTGGATGGGAATGAAAGAGACCATAGCAAAATAAGTGTCCAAGTGCCTCACATGTCAACAGATAAAAGCAGAGAGACACCAACAGTATGGATTATTGCAGCCACTTCCCATACCTGAATGGAAGTGGGAAAGGATCACTCTGGATTTCGTGACAAATCTGCCCAACACCTAGAAGGGCATGAATACGATTTGGGTGATCGTAGATGGACTGACTAAGGCAGCTCACTTTATACCAATTAAGATAAGTTATTCTATGGAGAAGCTTGCCCAATTATATATAGAAAATATAGTTCACTTACACGGCGTGCCTGTCAGTATTGTGCCTGACAGAGATCCTTAGTTTACCTCAAGGTTTTGGAGGAGTTTACAAAAAGCATTGGGATCTCAACTGAATCTTAGTATAGCTTTCCATCCGCAGATGGATGGATAGTTAGAAATAACTATTCAGACTCTAGAGGATATGCTCCGGGCCTGTGTTTTGGAAATGAGCAGTAGTTGGAATGCTCACATACCTCTGGTGGAATTTGCATATAATAATAGCTATCACTCCACCATTGGCATGGCACCCTTTGAAGCTCTTTATGGACGGAAATGTCGAACTCCGCTATATTGGGATGAAGTTGGTGAACGAAAATATCTTGAACCTGAGATGATACAAGCGACCTGCGACAAGGTGGATGTTATAAGAGAAAAGACCAAGGCAGCCCAGTTAAGACAGAAAAGTTATGCGAATAATCAAAGAAAAGACAATGATTTTGAAGTCGGAGAAAAAGTGTTCCTTCGAATGTCCCCAACTAAAGGATTGCTACGCTTCAACAAGAAGGGCAAGCTGAGCCCAAGATTTATTGGTCCATATGAAATACTCAATAAAGTAGGACCCGTAGCATACCGACTAGCATTACCACCATCTTTGTCAGGCGTCCATGATGTTTTCCATGTGCCGATGCTAAGGAAGTACATTAACAACCTAACACACATACTATCGACTGAACCTGAACAATTTGACATGGATATGACCTACGAAGAGCAACCTACGGAGATATTAGACAGAAAGGAGCATAACCTCTGTAACCGCACAGTCGCCTTTGTGAAGGTTCGATGGGGAAACAACCCGATAGAAGAAGCTTCATGGGAACGTGAAGTGGAATTGAAGGAAAAATATCCCCAACTATTCGAGTTGCAAGGTAAGTAAATTTCGAGGACAAAATTTTTGTAACGTGGGGAGAAATGTCAAACCCTGCTCCTGACTAGCTGAAATTTTGATTGAAGAATAGGAATCCCTTACTAGGAAACCAAGAACACTGTGGAGTATTACTCCAATGATTTGGATTAATGAAGAAACCCTGTGTGGATCATCCTACATGTCTGTCAGTAGATGGATCACTGACCCTTGTAGCTGTACAGCTCATAGCATTATGTATGACCTGGACTCCAGGTAATCTCTCTCCTCTCCATAATAGTAGGACCCACCCCTGGAAATATGTTAAAAGAACCCTAAATGGCATGAGGGGACAAGGCCTTGACCATGGGTCAAACCCCTGTGCAAAACCCACTGAGTTTCAGCCTTGTTGGGATCACTGGTCGATGCACTAGGCAATGTAAAACAGCATCTTTAAATGATTTTAAATTATGGGGACCACCCATTATGGACATGGGCACCCCCATAGACAGAGGGGAGTTTGAGGGGCCACCTCATACCCCTGGACCACTGTGGACCCCACCAGTGTGCTCAGAATCACTGAGAATCAGTTTAAAAACTCATTTTAAAAAAGGGCCTTAACAGCCAAACAGACCCTAGTATGGGCCGGGCCTATAAATAGCAGTGCCATAGGTTCATTTAAACCCCTTGGCTACTGTTCAAATCATGGGGAAAGGAGAAGAAAGAAAAGAGAGGAAAAGAGAGAGAAGAAGAAGAAGAAGAAAGAGAAGAAGGAAGGAAGGGAGGAGCAACTCACACATCTGAGCTCAGATTTCGTGGCACCCAAGCTCAGCTCAAGTATATAATCACTGGCCCTACCTGATGCTTCCTTTGAATGCCTATGTTTTGGATGATTTCTAGCTCTCTGGCAGCCCAGAATAGCTGGGAACTACCCTAGACTGCTCCAGATCTGCCATGCAAGTGTGAAGCATGGAAGATCTGAGAATTTTAAATAAAAATACAGATCTGTTATGCTATTCTTGGAGCCGAAATCTGGTTGTGCATGGCTGCACTACCAGATGCACCGATATTTGGCTGTTTGGAGTCTTGGATGCAAGCCTTGGCTGCATGGGACCTAGCCCTAAGTGTTAGCAGCCTTAAATCATCATATTACATCAGGTTCCAGTCCTGCATGTGGCCAAAATCTAGGTCTGCTACTAAAGAAAACCCTGTGACACTATTCACTAGGCTGTCTGGGCAGCCAAGTGGTGGGCCTAGTGGAGAATCCACATGGACCAAAATGAGGACCACCCCTGGGGGTACCCAACACCCTAACATGCATGGGGAGATGTTTTGGTCACTACCCATAGGCAGTAACCTAGGAATCTCAGCCGAATCTCGATTTGAAGACTCTAGGCGATGCACCCAATGCCCCGAGCCATCGCCCAGTGAGGGATTTGCTACTGTTTTGATGTCCTGACTTGGGGGACCTCACCCATTGGTCAGATAATAGTATGGGGAGGTGGAAAATGACCAAAATGCCCCTCCACACATCTGTCCATATGAGAGAATGCTTGGGAACCCAAGTGGGCCCCGTAGGACTTGGAAACCCTACCTGTGTTTGGCCCTGCAGCACTGGCAAGCTGGGGACAGCACTGTAAGCCTATTATGACCTAGGGTCAGGTACTAATACTGTAAATAACCATTTCACCACTAGGCCACCATCTCTGGATGATGCACAGGGACATAGGCCTAAGGCCAAGTGCAAGGCCCAGAGAATTCCAAGTAAAAACCAACTGAACACCGGGTCAACGCAGTGAGCTTAGGTTAACCCTAGGACCCTCAAAGATAGATTGGAATATTAAAATGACAACTTCTAATTTATATCTAGGATTTGATCCCACGCTCGAGGCCTACAACCAGGCTGCAGTTGGAACTGAATTTGCAATCGAGTTCTTAGAACCAAACCCAGGTGAGTGAAGTATTATCATATGTGTATGTGTAACTGTGATACTATACCGGCAGTTAAGAATTTTAAATGATAAATGCTGTGTTATCTAATTTTGTTAAATTACTCAAATTATTACACATTGACTGTCTGTTGATCAACACTGTGAATTTTATCTGATGAATGTGAATGTTAGACTAGATGCCGTAGTCGGCTTGGAAATGAGGCCTATGGTAGCCCGTAGAATGGGATGCGGTTGAGACCACCCGACTCATACGATGCCATATAGACATGGGGTTAGAGTTCATCACCCATGCTACGCACCCTTGCCAACAGGGGTTAAGCTGTTGGATGCCTGTGAGGGTGACCATATGTGTATATGAGAAAAGAAAAGAAATGAAATGAAAAAGAAATGTGTTTGCACTAGAATGGTGATTATGGGCTATAAGCCAGAAATGAAAAGAAATGATAAAAGGAATGGATTGCCTTACAGGTTAATCACAGAGGGCTGGTCGGACTGACCTTGGTGAACGAATGCGGGAGTTGACTGGTCCTCTCCGACAACTCAATGGGTGTATCTCGAGAAGGGGAAACCAAGCCCGCTCCAGGGATACATGAATTGGGGATTGTAGTAGCACTGACCTGACTTAGTTGTATTATAAGGTGGCTAATAAATAAATTGGGCTTGCATATCATGTAGGATCATGTGGATTGTGGTTGCATGTGCATGCATGATGATATGTTTTGCTCAAGAGCTCAGTGGGGGCTCACACTCTGTTATACATTGTTTCCTTTAGATGATTTTACAGATCGATGCCGCTGTGGCATGGAGGCTCATTATGAGGAGGAGAGCCCTGGTTATTATGATGATATTGGTGTGGACCCCGATGGAGGTCGTGCCGATGATGCGTGCATTCTCAGTGGTCATTGATGAAGACCGTTGAAGAGTGCACTTGATGCTTTTTATCTTGGGGACTCCTTTTTGCTTTTGTTAGAAGTTTATCCCCGTTCTGCTTATGGTTCTGTTATAGTTTTTCTTACTTTCTTTATGGGGTTCAGTTATCTCACCCTGAATATATATGTAAGTATTTTCTTTGGCTTTTATTCTTGTCAGCTTTACTTCTCAGTTTGTGGGTAGTTTGGGGAATGTATCAGGACTAACATATGTATGTATATATTATCATCATTTCCCGTATCCCTACGCTTTCCCTTTTTGTTATTGTAATTGTAGTTTATCTGCAGCACTCTGATCTTACCTGTAGTAATGTGATGTATGTGGGACCATGAATGTAATAACTACTTCGAGATCCATGGGATTTGGCAGATTGCCATTACGCAATTTGGGTCACCTACCTAATCCTCCCAGGGGTGGTTTGGGGTGTGACAGGCCTCAAGGAAACAAGTACAAAATTTTCACATAAGAAGGTGTGTGGCAACACA
Organism: Telopea speciosissima; assembly: GCF_018873765.1. Lineage (NCBI taxonomy): Eukaryota > Viridiplantae > Streptophyta > Magnoliopsida > Proteales > Proteaceae > Telopea > Telopea speciosissima. Next base: position 87,473 of record NW_025317381.1, read on the forward strand.
CAAGGGAAACTAAGGCCCTAAAAGTAAGGCTGAGCCAAAAATGTAGGCCAATAGCCCTTTAGAACGTGGACGGATTCATGGACGGAACTAGTCCTCTGACTCTGTTAGTCACTCTGTCATCGAAATAGGCTGGATGGACTAATGGACGGATTCGGAACATGAATCCATTCGTGCATCCATTCTCAGGGTGCCCATTTTGGCCAAAAGACCAAGCCTTACGGAACTACGGACGGATCCTTGGTCGTGGTTCCGTTCGTGCATCCTTGCAGTTCAATGAACAAAAACTCAGGTTTTTATACTCAATGGATTCACAGACGCAATCACGATAGTGAATCCGTTCATGCGTTCGTTCAAAAAATTTTCATAAGAATACCAACCGCGTGTTTCAAACTCATTTTGGTTTGTTAGGAGAGAACGAAGGCACAGAGCAGGGGAGCCCTAGCCTTTGTCCATTCGAGATTTCAACTCCCTTAAATAGTGGATTTGAACCCTTCTTCCCCAAGATTCAAGCTTCCTTCTTCAAGGTATGTGGTCTTCTCTCCATTTTCGATTTGCTAGGGTTTGTTCTTAGACTTTTTCTAGGGTTTTTTTTTTTGTTGGTTTCTTCTTCTCTTTTTCATTTTGCTGTGCTAAGTTGCATTAAGGGCAATGGAATAGTGTTTGTCCTTATTTCTATTGCTTCCAAACAATTTCTGAACATCTCACTTCACAACTACCCATCAATTAGGGCAAGGGTTGAGTAAACCCTTCCCAAAACTGAAAATTTCCCTACTGTTTTTGGGCAAATCGTTTTGTACTAGGAAATGCATTTTAATCCTCCATACATTTCATGAATTTAATGGAACCTAGATGTATTCTCACTTGTTTGGTATTGTTGTCAATGTCTTAATGGGAGTTAAGAGAAAACTCCCAAATTCTTACTATTTTGAGAAGGGATTTGTTTTATGCTTTGGATGTATTATTCCTCTTTTTTTTTAATTACTCCTACAAGCATATTATTTGTACGATTTGTATTTGATCTTTATTGTTGTATTTGATTTTATGGAGGGTTTATTGGGGTTTCTTTCCTTAAACCCAAAAGTTCAAGGGAGTTACTTTGCCTAACAATTCTTTTCTAATTTCCCAAATGAATATGAATTACTTAATTGCTATATTTCACATATATTCTTTATATTCTTGTTGGAGTTGGAGTGACCAAGCACACATATTGTCCTTTTTATTGCTTATGTGTAGGTAAATAGGGTGGAATGGCTCCCAAATCAAGAGGAAGCAGGGTTCTTGCACCAGCACCAGCACGTTATGATGCTAGTTTGTTTGTGTCTGCTGAGGCAGAGAGGCTATACACCGAGAAGTTTCATGACAGAAAAATTTTAGTGGGGAGGGAAGCTATCCCAGATGAGTTGATTGCTTTCAAGGTGGGGGAGAGGTTCAATAGGTTAGGGTGGTTCAGCATGTTGTCTCCACCCAAGTTCTACTATTGCTAGTGGATCGGGCACTTTTAGCCCAACCTGTCAGTTACTCAAGAGGGCAGGGCGGGGTGAGGCTTCAGCTTAACTCCTTTGTGACGGTAGTGAAAATGTCCTTCAAAGAAGTGGAGCTGGGAGTTATTCTTGGGATAAGCTCTGTTGAAGATCATGTCTACCACCCACCAGGGAGGGATCCACTTTCTTGTGTGTCCAAGCCAGAATACCAGCATCTGTATTCCACCTTGACCAATGGGAAGTCCAAGTACTGGATGAATCTGACTGAGTTTGGTAGGTCACAGAGGATCTTGACTATGCTGTCCAAGACCAACCTTGTTCCCATCAAGGGTCACAGCACCAAGCCCTCACTCATGGCTGCAACCCTAGGTTACTACTTACATCAAGGCATTTAGGTGTGTCTGCCCTATATCATTATCAGACACATGGAGCAAGTTCTGTTCATGTCCAGGAAGCAGAAAACCCTACCCTACAGGAGATTTCTCACCCGCATCTTCGAGCACTTTCAGGTCAACCTGGAGGATGAGCCACCATCAGAGATCTTTGAGGAGCCACTTGGGTGCAATTCCATGGCGCAGATGCACATCAAGTGTGATAAATTCAGTGATGGAGAGCCTGTTGACCCAGAGGGAGGTGAGGGTGAGGAGGAGAGTGATGATGAGGACGAGGAAGGAGCACCAATGCAGTTTTCTGCTGTAGCCTCCAGCTCTGGGACCTCTGACATGGATGCTATCCTAGATGCCCTTGGTCAGTTGAACACCAACATGACTAAGCTCAACTCGGACATGGTGCAAGGATTCATAGGCATACGGGGACAGTTTGCTAAATATGATCGTCGCTTTGAGAGAGTAGAGAAGGACATCCACGACGTCAATGCCTACCTGTACTATGAAGGCAACGCTGAAGAGGATGAGGACAACGATGAGGAGATGGGGCACTAGGCCCCATGACTGTTAGAGTTATTTCAGATCTTCTCTCTTTGGTATTACTTTGAGTGGTTGTTCAGAAACAATATTTTAAGTTTAACTTTTCCTTTGCCTTTTCTCCTTTTTTTTTTCTTTTTTTTGTTCAAGTATGAAATTATGGTTTCCAGTTGTGATTTTGGAAGTCCTTTTGGGTTGTATGTAATTATACTCACCTCCAAAGGAGGTTGAGTAAGTAAAATAGCTGGATGTACGTAGGACATATATATATACATATATATATATATGTATATATATATATAGCTCTTTAATTTAATGTTGTCCTCGTTACCTTGCTATGGTTCTTGGATTCCACCCTAGCTAGTCTTCTCCCTATGTTTTACACACATTCCTATTATGTCTGTTGAAAGCTTTTAACTTAGACCTTATTGTGTAGAGTAAATCAAGAGTCCTTGCTAGACTATGTCTAGTGCAGAGCATCGCGCTCTGATACCACGCTGTCATGCCCCCATCCCATGCTTAGGATCAAGCACAGTCGAGAGGGTGACTAGGATGACACGCGTCATCCCATTTCCTACCAGGATCAATGACACAGTGTCCCAATCCATAATCAACAACCAAGGACCACATAAATAATTATAATTTGTAGGAGGGAAAGAATATTCCATTCAAAATAGAATAAGTATAAGCGAAAGCGATATAAATAGCAGTTACTATATGTTCAGCTAGCTAGATGATGCAATAATAGTCTAACACTGTTTGCCGACTGACCATAATGTAACTACTCAAAAGAATTGAAAGTAATTACAAACAAATGTTCATAATGGGCACAAAGCCCCAAAAGAATCAAAAGAGGGGACAATCCCCAACAATATCACGCCCTGTAGGCACAATCATCACAGGGGCAGCCAACGTCGTGTTCTTCCGACACAGCCTCAGGTTCCCATGCCAATACCATCATAATCTGCTAGTCGGGCCTCTAGACCAGCCAGATATCCACCATCTGCATCAAAATCTAAAAAGGTGTGTACATAAGGGGTTAGCTCCACTGAACAAGTGAGGGGAAGGGAAATGCACAAACACACAATTACACATAGTCCATGATGAATGTAATATTAAATAGATTTTCCACCTAACAAATAATCTAAGTCAGGGTATATGCTACTATGATAATTTGGGAGACACTGTGGATCACTTAACTTATCGTCACAATGAAACCTCAGTTATCACCAGGGAACCTACGCCGGTAGAAGCCATCTGACCACCCAGTGGCAGACCCCGATGATCAGTGGTCATCCCTGACCTAGCCTCTCTCCCCCACAAGCAACAAGGAGCCTCGATCACCCAACACCTAAACCCCTGTTGGTAAGGGTCGTAGCATGAGAAAGTAAATCCTAGCCGTAGATATACTACATGCAAGTCCTATTGTCCCAAGAGGTATTCCAGGTGCATCAACGTCCCATTCCATCTAGTACCCGGGTACCAGCACGACACGACGCACATAGACCAGGATGGCAAACAATAAATCTCATCAGCATTTCTGGGGTTCCAACACCGTAACCCGATATAATAATATAAAGTAAACATATCCATATTGCATCAATTCGTATCCAAAATAGTTTATATGCAAGGATGCAACATGTTAAGAATGGGTGCAAGCATAAGCATAATTATATGACCTATATATATATATATATATATATATATAACAAGCTCAAACATCACCCAAAACCCACTCATAGTTTGTTTGCTTGTTGTTTGGTGTGTTTGGTAAGTTTTGCCTCTGTGCATGCACTCCCGTATAAGTTACGAAGTCTAAGGATGCGTGAGAATAAAGTTAGAAGTGTATAAGTGGGTCTCATGAGGGGTCCCAACAATTAGTTTGATGTTTAAGTCAAGACAGCACGGACAGACTCAGGGACGGAGGCAACCAGGTGAGTCCATTCCTGGCTCCGTCTAGGCATTCAGTGAAAATAGATGGAACAGATTCACGGACGAAACTTCCAAGTGAATTCATTCATGCATCCGTCCGAACATTGAGACATTTCGGAGAGCAAACAGAACCACGGACGGAGTTTTCAAGTGAGTCCATTCCTGGATCTGTCCCAAGCATTTAGCTAGGATACACCGAATGGAATCACGACTGTGGATCCGTTTGTGGATCCGTCGAATCTCTTTTAGAGATTTGGACAGATTCCCATCTCCAGCCTTTCATCCATGGGACCATAGGGGTCTTAGGGTTAGGGAGGTGAGTCCCAAGCTTTGTTAGGGTCCAAAACACTTAGCCCTACATGGGTTTTAGAGGATTTTAAAGGATTGGAGCCATCTCCCAAACCTAGTTTTAGGTCTTAAGGCATTGAGCAGCAACTCATACCATTAAAGCCATGAAGACAGCAAGGGAGAGAGAAAGTAGGTCTCAAATTAGGAATGAGGAAACCCTAAGCTGGGAATCAATCCCAAGGGGATCCCCAAGCTTAAAATGGAAAGGAGAGGGAGAAGGGGAGAGTAATCACCTTAAAGATGAGCCAGTGAATGGCTTCCACCTCCACTGCTCCCTCCAATCTCCTCCTTCAATGCCTTAAAAGCTCTCCAAGCTTCCACGGTTTTGGGTAGGTAGGAGAAGTGAATAAGCCATAAATGGCTGGGCTATGCTTTTATAACCAAGCCCCCACTTAGGACCTGTTTGGCTTGGGGCTTTAAGAGTCAAAACTCAATTAAATGCCAACATAGACAAGTGGGTCCACCTATATAGCATACACACAATTCAAGGAGACCAAGGGTGGGGTCCACTTTGTCTAGGTTCTTGGGTAGGATGCCCAGGGCACAGGGTGTGCGTCCCACACAAGGAAAACACCCAAAATCCTAAAATAGTACGGATGGGCTCATGGGCGGAAGTAGTCTTGTGAGTCCGTTCGTGCATCCGTTGTTGTTGTAAAGGGCAGAACCCTAAAGAAATTTATTGGGCTTTGGCCCACACTTCAAGGCCAACAAGGGGATGGTATACTAACATTCATAAGGGTAGTATCTTACCCCTCGACCTTCATGACGTGTCCTTTGTGATTCCGAAGAGTTTCCTAACCGCGATGCTAAGCTCATCGCCGAAAGTGGTGTATGAGTGTGGAGAAACAGGAAACGCCCTCCGATACTCTTCACTCTGGGGACTTGTGCTAGGAGGATGGCCGACGAAATCACCGTTAATAAATCTCCCCCACTGCCAGTTGAGGAACCTCTCTTCCATAGGCAGGCCTGTGAATTGGTCAACAATCTTGTGGCTAGGTTTGACCACAAGTGAAAATAGTTCACCAGCGTACACGGCTGCAAAACCTACACGTCACTAGAGAGAGAAACTATAATTAAATAGCAAATCCAGGCGTGGATGTAACAGCCTATGCTGATAGGTTCTGGCTAGAATTTTTGTTGGAAGAAGCCATCTACACTAGGAATAATTATCACCTCCAATTCGCTGCCTGCTCCAATTACCTCCAATTCCTTACATAGGAGTGGAAATGATCACCCTACCCTACCTTGGGCAGTGTGTTCGGGCATGGGGTAGGATGATCAATTCCGTTCCTATGTGAGGAATTAGAGGAATTGGAGCAGGCAGCAAACTGAGGGGATAATGATTCTCAACACGAGGAATGGAATAGAGTTATAGACTAAGGCAGAACAAAACCCAGAAAAATACACAAAAATAAAAAAAGCGCAAAAATGAAAGGGCAGAGAAAGAAGCCTCACTGTTTGGTTGAGTTCGCAGAGAAGAAGGAGCAATGCAGCAAGTTTGAGACAAAGCCTAGAGAAGCTTCACCAGGAAAAGAATCCTAACACGCAGAACTCAAGCACAACAAAGTTCACTTGTAAAGAAAACAAGGAGCTGTAGAGTTTGGAGAAGATGAAGAAGAAGAAGAGAAAAGATGAAGAAGAAAAGAGAATAAATAGAAAACGAAGGAAGTTAGAGATATAATAATAAATGCCTCCTGAAAAATCACACCCAAGAAGAGAACATTCGCATGCGTGGTAGGGTGGGTGTTTAAGTTAAAATAAAACCGCAAGCGTACGGGTCAATCGTAGCTACGGGTCGAACACGAGGAGATATATGCCACTCTATTTAACTAACTTTAACGTAATGCAAAATGAACCAAATTAAAGTGTTAAATTAAACTAATTAAACTAACGAAAATCAATGCATCCTAACTCATAAGCATCTAACAAAATTAAGGGATTAAATCGGAGTCCTAACACATGAGCATCTAACCTATCAAACTAAAGCGAATTGAAAGGAATAAAAATGCAGCCACACATACTAACCATATAAAAAGAAATAAGGGAATAAAAATGCATCCATAAACCACAACCATATAAAATTAAAATAAAAGAAATAGAGGGGGAAGAAGAAGAAGATAGAGAGAGATAGAGGAGATGGAGAATGAGATTGAGAGTTTAGATAGTAAAACCTGAATGTGCTTGCATGAATGTAAATGAAAAGCTTGAATACTTGCATAAACTTACCATGGCCTCCTCTTCTAAATCTTCAAGTCTTGTCATCAACTTAAGAACTTAGACTAGAAGGCTTAAAACCTAAACTAGAATTAAGAAATTACAACCCAATTGAAGACTTAAATTGAAATTAAAGCATAAACTAAACCTATTATAACCATTAACTAAAAATTATAAAAGCAAACTAGAACTTAGAAAAGCCAAAAATCACAAATTAGAAGGAGAAGAAGAGAAGAAATTTCACTAAGTGAATGAGCAAATTTTTACAAGAGAGGTAGGGGGTATTTATAGGTGGAAGAGAGGAGAAGAGAGAAGATGGAAGTGTAGGAGAAATATTCTCTAAGAAAAGAGAATATTCTCTTCTCTTTCCTCTTTTACAATGCCTTGAATCCTAAGAAAAAAGAAAAAAATAGAAAGAAGAAGAAGAGAAGATTGTTTACATAGACCTTCTATTTCTAGAAAAATAAACTTCCAATTCTAACAAGTGCTTCCTTTTCTTTGTAGATATCTTCTCCAAGCAATAAAATCAAAGCATCTTTGATTTTTCAACCTTCCATAGATGAGAAAATATAAATCTATCCCAAGTAGAATTCCAGAAGTGCCCTTGAGAAGTTGGAGGAGAGAGAGAGTAAGGGTGATGACTAGGATTCCTTCAAGAATAAATAAAATACCCATTTTGTCCTTCAGAAAACGTGGAGCATGGGGTGCTTATATAGGTCTCACCATTGTGTTCCTTGCGAAAAATCACCCAAAATAGACCCAAATTTCATCCAATTTGGAGTTGGGGAGCCCAAGATATCTCAAGTTGAAGTTGGACTGTCCAGAGCCTTCCAAATGGAATCTTTCGGGTACAGTAAAGTAACTTCTGATAATTGCATTAAGGCCCCTGAAATTCGAACTTCCACTTCACTTTGTCCCCGTCCGACTGTCAATAATTATAAATAAACCCCTGCAGACCATTTTCACGCATCGTTACAGAAACGGCCATAACTTCTTCGTTTCAACTCGGAATTAAGTGCCGTTTGAACCATTGCGAAGCTGACTCGATGGGCTATGCATCCATTTACACTTCTAAAAATCTTAAAAACATTTCTTTAGCATAATCTCCTCTATTTTCACAATAATTCACCTAAACCCAGAAAAGCACAAGAAAGCACCGAGTAACTCTGTCCAATGTGGTAAAATGTATGTTTTATGCCCTAAGATTTCACACATAAATGTGCTCATCAGTGGGTTTTTGAAATTGAAATGACACCCTTTCATCTTCTCTCACTCTGGGCAGCACACCTAATGGCGGTTCTGCAACTGGTCCATTGGGCATAGGGACGTCCATACCAACGGCCTTGACGGCATAAAAGAAACAGGTACCACAACCTTGCGACAACTGGACTGACAACAAGCCCCCACAACACACCCAACCACAACCTTGTGACACCTAGACTAACTACCAGGTTTCACAAGCATGAACAAAAAATACACCCAAGGAACAAGAAAAAGAGATACCATTCGGGAATGTGGGTCGAGAGCATTGGAGACATTGTCGTTTGACGAGGAGCACATATGACGATGTCACTCGGTCAAATGTATGGAACGTGACACAACTCGGTCAAGAATGCCATTCGATCGAGAGCACAAGAGACGTTGTTGTTTGAGAATGTAGAACTCATCGTTGGTCGACGGCATAAATGCGAAACACTATCCCACTTAGTCGAGGGTGGAACATCAACTCCTAAAGTGAACTAGAACACGCATTTTCTACTCCGACGAATCCTAGTGGCTCTGCCAAAGTGGGAGGGCTTATGATATACCTAATTCTAGCCATCCAATGGCGCCACACCATGTCATCGGTCAGCAATGACCTATAACGAATAAAAGCCTATCAGGCCATGCTCATACCCGCTCTAGTAAGGAGTTCAGTATTAAAATGGCACAATCCACCACATGTGAATGGGTCAGCTCAATCTATAAGTGGCAGTGGCTCACTCCAAGAAGGAAACTAGAAGAGAGGCACCCACGGTCCCTACTAACCAGGGATTACTCTCCTAAGGGGACTCCTTGATCGATTCCCCTACCATGAATAGAAGGCTCACTAAGAGGGACTCTCAACCACCGCCTCTACCTATAGTCCACACTATATGTACACAGGTATAAGCCTTATAGAGGCATCTTGATTCCTATTATTCTTAACTGTTCCTAAGAGAGACTTGACTTAAGCATCAGAGAGTCCCTTGCTGGAGCAAACCGGCTCTCTTGTGCTCGTTCTGTTCTTTTGTGCAAGCCATCTAGCAAAAAAGTCCATCTTGATAGTTTCTTGACACAACAGGTTTTGACTTTAAATGGATTTAAATGGTTTATTATATTATTTATTCAAACGACTTTGTTCTCTTTTAATTTTGTATGAAAATAGATGTAAATTTAACATTGAATTGATTATTGTTATATGTCTTCTTTTAACGTTGTAAGGTTTATAGTACTTTATACGATTGAATTTTTTGGGATAGGGATGGGTATGCTAGCGCTATACCGTAAGCTAGCACCCTATGTGTCTATCTCTCTCTTCCTCCGTTTGAAATGACTCCCTTACCCCTCAAAGGAAGGAAGAGAGAGATAGACACATAGGGTGCAAACTTATGGTATACCACTAGTATACCTAGCCTTTTCCCATTCAAAAAGTTTAAATGTCTCTTAATTTTTTAGTAGGATTTGTTTATTTTTATCATAATTGTTTATTCTAATCATGAATGACTTAACTTAATATGAATATACTAATCAATTTAAACAATTTAGTTCGGTTTAAACCGTTTAAGTAAATGGTCTCAATTTTAAAACTAAAATTAAACCAATTATTGGTGTAAATGGCTCGGTTCAATATCAGTAAATAGTTTCAGTTATGTTTTGACATCCTTACCTACGCCGGTCTCCCTAGGCCATGGATGGTATGTGCCTATAGGATTGTTTCGTATAAGAGAGTCATATCTATTCTTTCCTTCATCACTTGGATTGGCTGGTTATGGTTTATAAAAAAGGGTATTGGACCCACATATTGTCTAATCCATATTGGTATCGGCTATCGATCTAGTTTATGGGCATTAGATTAGGCCAGCCTAGTATGAGATAGGTTAAAGGGCTTGATTTAATGCTTTCCATCAACTTTGGGCTTTTGGCCTATTGGTCAAGTACCTAACATTTGGTATCATAGTCAGTCACCATGTCATGGGTTCAATTCATGGAAAGAGCTACCTAAAGTAGATTGAAAGCATTCAAGAAAGGGTTACTTGCCACCAGGAAAAAATCCTGGAGTACAGTGGAGCTATTTTGGAAAAAACTACCTACTGCTGGAGTGAGAGCCACCGAGGACTACGATTGCGAAACTGTGGTAGTTTGTTATGTACCTAATGGGGCTCGATCCAGTGTATGGGCACTAGATTAGGCCAGCCTAGTATGGTATAGGTTAAAATGCTTGATTTAACGCATTCCATCAGCTCTGGAGCTTTTGGCATATCAGTCAAGTACCTAACAATAAAACTGCTCAAAAATAATTTTTAATTAAAATTAAGAGTAAAAAATCATTTGAATCAACCTAATATGATTCATTTATATCAGTATCTCTGTATCAATATATTTTTTAAACCATGGGTTTATCATAAGTAAGGCTCCACACTATTTTTAGAGTTGGAGGAGTTCAATAATCATCCACATCTCTCTCTCTCACTCTCTGCATTTATGGGGATTGGGGAAGGTTGCTGCATTTGCTTAAGATTTCGAGGTCATCTTCAAATGGATGGTAGCATAATAACTTTCAAGGAATTGGCCTCACTGCTTATATCAAGGAAATAATGGTATATTCTATTGTATTTAGCAGTATATATTGGATGGATGGAGAAAAAAATAAGAGGCTATTTACAACAATGGATTTGGCGCTACTGCCTTTGTTACACCCGAACCCAAACTAAGACTAATTTGAACTTGGTCTGTAGGTACTGCTCCAACTGCTGTCAGCAGTAGTAAATTGTGGCTTGTAATAGTTGATCACAGATGCCTGATGGTAAGTACTCTAACTAGGTAGATTGGACCTACAATTGCATAGTAAAATGCCTCATTTTATTGTGTCCAATCTCTACTCAAACACCTTAAAGGATAGGTAAGAGAACTGGAGAAAACCCAGTTGGAATACAACAATTTGATCAACCAGTTGATCAATGCCGGCAAATCAGGATCAATCGGTGGTGATCACCTGATGGATCTGAATAGCTCAGATTTGAATTGTTATCTATGGGACCCATTGCATCAGGGTATTATGCTCACCCTCTGGTCCCTACATCTTGTGAAACCTATCCATAGCTTCATACCCATATAGAGTTAAGGTGGTAGACCCACATGGTTTAAGAGAGTTATGTGATTTTTGAGTTGTGAAGTCCAAGCCAAACATGTCTTAGTTGCGTATTCCTATAAATAGAAATGTGACTTTACTTCTTCAATTATTACAAATCAGAAAAGAAAAGAAGAGAAGGAGAAAAAATAGAAGAAGGAGAAAAGGAGAAGAGGAGCTGGGAAGGAGGAGAACCATCATCTACTGCTGTACATTTCGAGCTCAAGTGTTGAAGGTGAGCTCCACATCTCTTCCTTCTCATTTCTAATTGAAGATTTGACCTTAGATTCTTCTGTGGTTGCTGGATTTTGTAGAAATCTGGTAATATTTTTATGTCCACTATATTGGGGTTAATTGGTGAACTTTGCACTCACCTAATGCCTATTCTACTTGGAGTTACTATTTTCTCAACTCTTATGTTGTTTTCCCAATTGAAACCCTACCCAATTGCCCATTGATCAATGAATTGATCACAGATCTTCCATTTATGGTTCCTTTTAGGTGTAGTTAGGTTAATTAGCCCATTAGGATGTATTTTATCTATCCTTTGAGCCAATTTGACCAGTGGTGGTGGTTGATCCAGCTTAAATTGGAGAACAGCTTGTATAGAACCACTGGAAGATCACCAGTGGTCGATCGGCTTGACAAGGGTGATTAACCGGTGGGTCACTTGTACCAAAACTAGTTCCCACTATTTCATCAATCGGTGGAATTACTGACCTGCTAGTGGATCAACCAATGATCATCAACTGACAAAGTAAAACAGTGGACCTAAAAGTGATTTAATCCCCGATCTTTTGGGGAATCTTTGAGGGGTGTTTTAGTAATTTTAATAACATTCCTTCACACTTGGACTTAAGATAGCAAAAAGTACTCGGTGATGAAAAACAAGGTATGAGTGGGCATATCTATAGGGATTCTTCACCAAGTCAACAAACTAAGTGAGTGGGTTTGGTTTGATTAGTTTATAGAGTGTTTTAATTTAGAATTTATGTTGTATATTGCATGCATGTTTTTCTTTAAATGCTGAATTGCTATATTAAATGACATGTTTTACTGAACTTTATTCTTAAATGATATATGATCTGACTTTGTATAATGGAACCTAGTGTGGCCGATGGTGGATTCCGGTATCATGGTAGCCATGTCTTGCTGTTATATTTAATCAATGCATTAGAAATATCTACTACATTAGGATTTGGAAATGGGTTTGCGATGTGGCCGGTGGAGGATTTTGGTACAGCATTTGCCATACTCAGTGTATGATGGGTGTATTTTTAAAGAGATCAGAGGACAGTGTGGTGGAGGGTAATTTCGATACTGTGATCGCCGACCTTGAACATATACATATGCATATAACAAATTGCCATACTAGAATATCATGTGGTTAGGATAATGAACCCAATGCTATAACCCCTTGTTAGTAAAGGGATTGGTGTTGGATAACCCATAATGGTAGGCTTAATATGATTTTCCACGATACCATTTTCGTGGTATGATGTGATTGTTGTCGGAGACAGACCGAGCCCGGGTGACCGATGTATGATTTCGGGATTGTGGCACCAGGACGGTGTTATTGGGGTTTACTGGGAAACCCATGGCGCATTCGTGGACCAATAGGATCCTATTCCGTAACTAGGGTTTGATATTGCTGGGTGACTAATGGACGATTCCAGAAATAGGGATACTACCTACTATTTTTCAGTAGCACTTCAACCCAAGACTTAGCTTTGTTGTTTAGGTTATTAATCAAATGAAATCATGCATTCATTCATGGCATGGACTATTTATGGTTGGTTGCATGCCCCCCATATCCTCACCGATTTTAGTGACGATCACACCACGTGTGTGTAAACGCTGAATTTTGCCACCTCCCATGCAATGACGACAACCGGACGCGAAAGGCCCCATTTAAATACTCCTTTCCTTTGGGGTAACTTGGACACCCCCTGTTCCATCTTGTTTCCACTTGTGGCCTCCCTGCATTCCCAGAATGACCCTACACAATGCCCTCACCTGAAATCCTGACCTAGTTGCATCGCGTGCGGTCGCAGCACTGCATGGCAGCACCGCACCCAGTTGCAGCACCATACGACGGTGCTGTGCCTAGCGGCAGCACTACCCGACAGTGTCGCATTTGGCCGCGGCGCCGCCCGATAGTGTCGTGCCAGGCCACTGCATCGCACGATAATGCTGCACTGACCATGGCGCCGCATGACAGTGTCGCAGCCAAGAAAGATTCCCCCTCCACGGAACCACGCGGCAACGTTGTGCCCTGGGCCTTAGTGTCACTAAGGTCCCAAAAATTAAATTTTTTTGTCCGGTGGCGTTGCCAAATTTCCCGCGGTGCCGAAAGATGGATTTTTGCCTATAAATAGCCCCTCGCCACCCCTCATTTCAACAAGGTCTCAAGTTGAGGAGAGAGGGGCCCCCAGAGCTCCAATTTTTCAGTTTTTCCTTTTTTCCTAGTTTTGGGGCCCTTCCCTGTCCGATTTTGAGCCCTTGAGCCTAGGCCCTCTGTCTGGAGTCTGGGTCCTCTGGACCTGCCTTTCCTAGCCTGGTTCTGTCCAAAGCCCCGAAGCCTCCCATGGCCTAGTCACCTTTCCAGATGTCCTAATCCTCAATTTTTGAAACGCTTTTTGACGCCATTATCCTATTTTGATGTCCTAGTATCCAATGCTCGTGCGCCGTTACTTTGCCTGACATTTGAAGAAGCCTACTTTTTGAAGCTCTCCGACGCCGTTATTTAGTCTAAGGTCTCAGCACCCGAGACTCGTACGTCGTTACGATGCCGACATCTGGGTAAGTACTCCCCAAATATTTTTTCAACGTCATTATTCTGCCTAATATCTAGGTAGCTACTTTTTGATGCTATTACTCTGTCCAACGAAGGACAAAGCTAGCATTTTACCTCCACCTGAGCTGGGGGACGCGATTCATCCCATATAACTGCATTGGTTTAAATGCATACAGGTATTTAATTCTTTCAACGCACTTTAATTCTGCAACAATGAAGATTTTTAAATTATGACTGGGTAGTGTACAATATTTAGTTTAATTAAGCAATTTGTGCATCATTTTAGCTGTACATGTGGAAATAGGACTTTATGAAGGAAGAATATTCGAAAACCAACATCTAGTAAGAAGACCGGTTTTGCCAGGCGAGGTGGGTACCTAACACCTTCCCACTCTAGTAACCTGACCACATTCCCCGAATCTCTGACAAGACCAAACTGTCAAACCCTACTCCTAACTGGCTGGAATTTTGACTAAAGAATAGGAAAGCTTGACCAAGTAACTAAGAACACTGTGGAGTATTACTCCAGTGATTTGGATTGATGAAGAAACCCTGTGTGGATCATCATACATGCCTGTCAGTAGATGGATCACTGACCCTTGCCGCTGTACAGCTCACAACATTATGTACAGCCTGGACTCCAGGTAATCTCTCTCCTCTCCATAACTGTGGGACCCTCCTCTGGAAAAGTGTGTAAAAATCTCTAAATGACATGTGGGGACAATGCCCTAACCATCGGTCAAACCCCTATGCAAAACCCACAGAGTTTCAGCCTTGCTAGGATCACTGGTCGATGCACTGGGTGATGCAGGCAATGCCCAGAGACATCGCCTAATGTACAAAATAGCATATTAAATTGGTTTTAAATTGTGGGCACCACCCATAATGGACATGGGCACCCTCCATAGATAGAGGGGAGTCTAAGGGACCACCTCATACCTCTGGTTCACTATGGACCCCACCAGTGTGCCCAAAATCACTAAGAAACAGTCCAAAAACTCATTTTGAAAAAGGGCCTTAGTAGCCAAATAGCCCCTAGTATGGGTTGGGCCTATAAATAGGTGAACCTTGGGCTCATTTAGAGCCTGTGGTACTGCTCATTTCGTGGGAGAGGAAAGAAGATGAAGAAGAGAGAAAGAAGAGAGGAAGGATTTGGGTGGCAGCCTTGCATCCAAGCTTGGATTGAGCCTTCTCAGACATGGGCAGGAATAAACAATACTACTGCTACCTTTAAATTCATATATTGATAGTGTATCAGATCTCTTGCAGCCCAGAACAGCTGGGAACTGCCTAGAACTGCTCCAGATCTACCATGTAAGTGTAAGGCATGGAAGATTTGAGATTTTTGAGTAAAAATACAAGACTGTTATGCTGGTCTTGGAGCCGAATGCTGGTTGTGCATAGCTGCACTGCCAGATGCTCAGTTATTTGACTGGTTGGAGCCTTGGATGCAAACCCTTGCTGCATGGGACCAAGCCCTAGGTAGTAGCAGCCTTGAATCATCATTTTACATCTGTTTATAGCCTTGCATGTGACCAAAATCCAGATCTGCTGCTGTGGAAAACCCTGTGATACTATTTACTAGGCTGTCTGGGCAGCCTCTGGCAGCCAAGTGGTGGGCCCTGTGGAGAATCCACATGGACCAAAATGAAGATCACCCCTAGGGGTACCTAACACCCTAACATGCATGGGGAGATGTTTTGGTCACTGCCCATAAGCAGCAACCTAGGGATCTCAGCCAAATCTCGGTTTAAAGACTCTGGGCGATGCACCCAACGCCCATAGCCATCGCCCAGTGAGTGAAACACTGCTGTTTTGGCATTCTGACTTGGGGGACCTCACCCATTGGTGATGGTACTATGTGGGAAGGTGGAAAATGACCTAAAAGCCCCTTTCCACATCTATCCATAGGAAGGGAATGCTTAGGAACCCAAGTGGGCCCCACCGGTGATGGAAACCCTGCCTGTGCTTAGCCCTGCAGCACTACCAAGTTGAGGACAGCACTGTAAGCCTATTATGACCTTGGGTCAGGTTCTAACACTAAGAATGACCATTTTACCCCTAGACCACCATCTTTGGATGATGCACCGGGACATAGACCTAAGGCCCAATGCAAGGCCCAGAGAATTCCAAGTGAAAACCAACTGAACACCGGGTCAACCTAGTGAGCTCAAGTTAACCCTAAGACCCCCAGAGATAGATTGGAATATTATAATGACAACTTCTAGTTTATATCTAGGATTTGATCCCGCGCTCGAGGCCTACAACTAGACTATAGTTGGAACTGAATTTGTGACCGAGTTCCTAGAACAAGACCCAGGTGAGTGAAATATTATTGTGTATGTACTTGTAACTGTGATGCTATGCTGGCAATTAAAATTCATATTATAAATGCTGTGTTATTTAATTCTGTTCAATTACTCAAATTACTACACAATGATTGTCTGTTGATCAACACTGTGAATATTATCTGATGATTGTGAATGTTATACTAGATGCTGTAGTCGGCTTGGAAATGAGGCCTGTGGTAACTTATAGTATGGGATGCAGTTGACACCACCTGACTCATACAATGCCATATAGACAGGGGGTTAGAGTTTCATCACCCGTGCTACGCACCCTTGCCAATAGGGGTTAAGGTGTTGGATGCCTGTGAGGGTGACCATATGTGTGTATGAGAAAAGAAAAGAAATGAAATGAAAAGAAATGTGTTTGCACCGGAATGGTGATTATGGGCTGTATGCCATAAAAGAAAAGAAAAGAGAAAAGTGATGGATTGCCCTACTGGTTAATCACAGAGGGCTGGTCGGGCTAACCTTGGTGAACGAATGCGGGAGCTGACTAGTGCTCTCCAAAAACTCAATGGGTGTATCGCGGGAAGGGGTAACCAAGCCCACACCCGGGATACATGTATTGGGGATTGTAGTAGCACTGACCTGACTTAGTTGTATTGCTAGGTGGCTAATAATTAATCTGGACTTGCATATCATGTAGGATCATGTGGATTGTGGTTGCACGTGCATGCATGATGATATGTTTTGCTCACGAGCTCAGTGGGGCTCACACTCTATTATATATGTTTTTCTTAGATGATTTTCCATATAGATGTCGCTGTGGCATGGAGGCTCATTACGAGGAAGAGAGCCCTGGTTGTTATGATGATAATGGTGTGGACCTCGATGGAGGTCGTGCCGATGATGCGTGCATTCTCGGTGGTCATTGATGAAGACTGTTGAAGCGTGCACTTGATGCTTTTTATCTTGGGGACTCCTTTTTGTTTTTGTTAGGAGTTTTCTCCTCATTCTGCTTGTGGTTCTGCAGTAGTTTTCTTTCTTTCTTTTTGGGGTTGAGTTATCTCACCCTGTATATATATGTATGTATTTCTTCTTTTCTTCTTGCTTTTGTCAACTTAGTTTCTCTTTGTGGGTTGTATCTGGGTGGGAATGTTTCAAAAAACTTGTATATATATATATTACCATCATTCCCGTGTCGCTACGCTTTCTCTTTTGTTATTGTAATCGTAGTTTATCTGCAGCACTCTGATCTTGCTTATGGTAAAGTGATGAATGTGGATCCGTGAATGTAATAACTGCTTTTAGATCCGTGGGATTTGGCGGATTGCCATTACGCAATTTGGGTCACCTACCTAATCCTCCCAGGGGGTGGTTTGGGGTGTGACACAAACGAAGTCTAGTAGCCCTTCATAGGGCTACACCATTGGGTCCTAGGCCCTAATCCTAGGTCGCGAATCCATTTCATTTAATTGTATGACCCCCATCCCCTGATAAATCATAACCATTTAAGGAGACACATTCCTTCTCTCTCTTCGACCGAGGAGCATAACCCCAAACCCAATGAGCCAAGTGTAGGGAACACAATAAACCCCCTCACACGCGCTTTTAGGAATGGAACCTCACAATGGCAACTCCACTAGGGATTAATGGTCAAGCTTTCAATACTAGATGCTACCATTGAATGCAAGAATATTCTTCCTTCTGCATTATTGATTGATAACATGTTCGGCTAACCCCTTTTGTGTACTCACTGCATTATGTGTATTCGAAGTGAAGTCAAACGACGAGGGTACTCCCTGTTGTGTCTCTACCGCCGGGGAGGTGGGGCACATCATACCAAGTACTTTAAGATCGGATAGAAACACATAGCTCCCTGCTTAGTTGTTGGACCCTATATGTAGATATGGGTAACTTGCGGCAAAGCCACAACCCTTGATATTTACCGCACAAGTTTAGATTCACCGATGAGGGTATTCACTAGTGTGCCCTGGGGTACTTCGCTACTAAAAAAGGGCACTACTTTGATTTGACTGAGATCGTACCAACGAGGGTGTTCACGAGTGTGTCGTGGGGTACTTCGCTACTCAAAAAGGGCACTAGTTTTAAAAGATTACTCTGAGATCATGTGACCTACTCTCCAGGTATTTTTAAAAGCACCACATACTGACGATTCGTGACCACGAGCGATACGTATATAGGTGCTATCAAGGGTGACCTTTTACTGTCCTATCAGCCTACCCATTGTATGCATCATGTTAAACCCTGCTCTTGACTGACTGGGATTTTGATTGAAGGACAGGAACCCCTGACATGGCACCCAAGCACACTATGGAGTATTACTCCAGTGATTGAAATTGATGAAGAAACCCTGGGGATGTCATCCTACATACCTGTCAGAAGATGGACAGCTGATCCCTGCAATTGTACAACCCTCAGCATAATGTATTACTTGGACTCCAGGTGTTCTCTCTCCTCTCCATAACTATGGGTCCCACCCCTAGAAATGTGTATAAAAGACCTTAAATGACATGTGGGTACAAGGCCCTGACCCTGGGTCAAACCCCTATGCAAGCCCACAGAGTTACAACCTTGCTCAAATCTCTGGGCGATGCACTGGGTGATGCAGACATCACCCAGAGACATCGTCCAGAGTGGGAAAAACTGATATTTAATGATTTGATCTATGAGACCACCCATATTTGACATCGGCACCCTCTATAGGTTGAGGGTAGTTTGAGGGACCACCTCGTACTCGTGGATCACTGTGGACCCCACCTGAGTGCCCAGAATGGCTGAAAATGCAATAAAAAATGCATTTTAAAAATAGGCCTTAGCAGCCAAACAATCCCTAGTTATGGGCTGGGCTATAAATAGGGGGCCTTAGGCTCATTTTAGAACCCTTGGCTACTGTTAAAATCGTGGGGGAAGGGAGAAGAAAGAAAAGAGAGAAAAGAGAAGGAGAGGAAGAGAAAGGAGGGAAGGAGAAGAAGGACGAGAGCAGCCTTGCCCTCCAAGGCCCTGGATTCGAGCAGCCCTACACTTGTTCAGGCATAAACATCCCTACTCATACCTGCTGCTTTGATGATTCACTACTGCCCTCCTTGTTTCTCTGTGTTTTGATGGATATCTGGCCACTGGCAGCCCAGAATAGCTGGGGACTGCCATGTACCATCTCTGATCTACCATGCAAGCATGATGCATGGAAGATCTAACCATTTTATGATGATTTTCACATCTATTTTTACATCTGGAACCGAAACCAGAACTGTGCCTGGCTACACTGCTATGTTACACTGACAACATGCTATTTGTGGCCCTGATTGCATACTCTGGCTGGATGGGACCTAGCCCTAGGTGGTAGCAGTCTTGGATCATTGTAATAAACATGAATCTAGCTTTGCATGCAGTCAAAACATTGATTTGCAACTGAAGAAATCCTGGGTTACTATTTACTTAGCTGTCGGGTAGCTCCTAGCAGCCAAATGGTGGGCCCAATTGAAAATCCACTTGGACCAGTGCAAAGTATGCCCTTGGGGGTCCAAGATGACTTAACATGCATGGGGAGAAGATCCATGCACTGCCCATAGCTAAAAACCTTGGAATCTTAGCCTGATTTCAGTTTTGAAATCTCTGGTCAATGCATTGGGTGATGCAGACATCACCCAGAGACATCGCCCAGTGAATGAAACTTCACTATTTTTTTTATTTGATTTGGGGGATTCTACCCATGGGCCATAATACTGTGTAGGGAGGTAGAAAATGACCAAAATGCCCCTCCCCACATCTATCCACATGTGTGAATGCTTTGGATACCCAAGTGGGCCCCGCAGGACTTGAAAACCCTATCTGTGATGGTACTGCAGTACCGCCAAGTTGGGGACTGTACTGTGAGACTAAAATAACCTAGGGACATGTACCAATGTGACAAATGACCATTCTGCTCCTAGGACACTATCTCTGGATGATGCATAGGGACATAAGCCTAAGGCCCAGTGCAAGGCCCAGAGAATTCCAAGTGATGACCAACTGTGCACCGAGTCAACCCAGTGAGCTTAGATCAACCTTAGGACATCCAAAAATAGTTTGGAATATTAAATGATAAATTTCTAATTTATATCTAGGATTTGATCCCGTGCTCGAGGCCTACAGCCAGACTGCAGCCAAAACTGAAACTGCAACTGAGTTCTTAGAACAAGACCCAGGTGAGTGAAATGTTATCGTATATGTATGTGTAACAATATTATTTATGCCGGCAATTAAAATTCTTTAATTATAAATGTTGTGTTATTTAATTCTGTTCAATTACTCAA
This sequence comes from Telopea speciosissima, assembly GCF_018873765.1. Taxonomy (NCBI): domain Eukaryota; kingdom Viridiplantae; phylum Streptophyta; class Magnoliopsida; order Proteales; family Proteaceae; genus Telopea; species Telopea speciosissima. The sequence goes on from NW_025317381.1 coordinate 108,141, forward strand.
AACTATTACACATTGCTTGTCTGTTGATCAACACTGTGATTTTAACATGATGATTGTGAATGTTAGACTAGATGCCATAGTCAGCTTGGAAATGAGGCCGGTGGTAGCCCGTAGTATGGGATACGGTTGACACCGCCTAACTCATACGATGCCATATAGGCATGGGGCTAGAGTTTCATCACCCATGCTATGCACCCTTGCCAAGAGGGCTTAAGGTGTTGGATGGCTGTGAGGACTACTATAAAACCTCAGGCGTTTATGCCGGGAAGCCCCAGCACAGCTGAGATGCCCCAGGGCAAATTTCCCCGGAAGCCTCGAGCTACAAGCTTGGGAAGCACCGAAAGGTGATTTATGGCTATATGCCACATATAAAGGTTATGCACCGGTAAGGTGGAATGATATTGAGTCGGTTACCTCACTAGTTCAATCCAGAGGGCCGATCGGGCTGACCTGGGTAGGGAGATGTTGGAGCCGGCTGGTCCTCTCCGACAACTCAATGGGTGTATCACGGGAAAGGGTAACCAAGCCCACACCAGGGATACATGTATTGGGGATTGTAGCAGCACTAACCTGACTTAGTTGTATTGCTAGGTGTCTAATAAATAATCTGGACTTGCATATCATGTAGGATCATGTGGAATGTGGTTGCATGTGCATGCATGATGATATGTTTTGCTCACAAGCTCAGTGGGGCTCATACTCTGTTATATATGTTTTTCCTCTAGATGATTCTGAAGGTGGATGCCATTGTGGTATGGCGGCTCATTACGAGGAGGAGAGCCCTGGTTATAATGGTGATATGGGTGTAGACCCCGGTGGAGGTCGTACCGATGATGCAAGCATTCTCAGTGGTTATTGATGCAGACCAGTAGGGGTGCTTCTGATGCTTTTTATCTTGGGGACTCCTTTTTGTTTTTTATAGCAGTTTATCCCCATCCATAGTCCTATCTTAGTCTTTTCTTTTCTTTTCGGGGTTGAGTTATCTCGCCCTATATATATATATGTACTTTTCTTTTGCTTATGTATATGTCAGTTTTACTTTTCAGTTGTGGGTTGTACTGGGGAATGTTTCAGAACATATGTATATATATATATCACCATCATTCCCATATCGCTACGCTTTCCCTTTGTTATTATAATTGTAGTTTGTCTGCAGCACTCTGATCTTGCTTTTAGTAATGTGATGAATGTGGGACCGTGAATGTATTAACTGCTTCTAGATCCATGGGATTTGGCGGATTGCCATTATGTAATTCGGGTCACCTACCTAATCCTCCCAGGGGTGGTTTGGGGTGTGACACATCATGTAGGAAATTAGACCATATATGATTAGGATACGCCATAAACTAACGTAGCAACCCTTCGGGGTCAAAAATGAGGTTCCTGGAAGTATATCCTCCTTAATGTAGTTTACTTGTCATGGGAAAGGGCTCCATTTGTCCCTCGATAGTCCCTCGATGAAAGCGACATAATCGTCCGGGATGGTGTATCAAAAAGAAAATGTAGCCTCGATAGTCCCTCAAAAAATGGTACACCACCTAGGACATTATGTCACTGATGGAGGTCTGGTTATCCAAAAATGAAAGGTACTCTACATTAACTGAGGATAGACCATCGAGAGATCCGTGAAAAGCCCCTTCGTGGCGGTCCTAATTCGATCTCTGGAAGCCATTGAGCAGGAGAGGATTTATGGCCAAAAGTGGAGCGAAGCGGTAAAAAATGAATCGTCACGCCATCCAACCACTGTTTGTATATTTGATGTGTAAACCAAAACATAGATATGTATATATACTTATTTAAGATATAAAAAAAACAAAAAATGATAATTTATTTGTCACACAAAATCCTAAAACAATCTTTCTCCCTTGCAAGGCACAATTCTGTTATGAAAGAACCCTTTGTTGCCCGCTTGGGACCGTTAGGCCGGCAGATTAACTGGGGCCCACCTCCACCAGTCTCCATTCTCTTTGTCCAATGGAAATCATAGTCCATCTTCTAGTCCCATAAGGTAGAGTCCAGTAGGGTCACCTCCTTTTATGAGTACCATGGATCCACCAGAGGCCGATTCTTTGGGAGAAGTTTTGAGTCAAAAAATGGTCAGCATGCGAAGAGAGATGACTGAGATGAGGCAGCTAGTCATATAGATGGTTCAAGAGAAGCAGAGTTAGTCTCAAGGAGACAATGCACAAATTCCCGAAGAACCTAGGGTGACGCCAATACCCAAAGTACAACCCAAGTTGGTGATAGAAGAGGAAGAAGTTGTGGTCCTCAAAACTCCACAGAATCCCCCTGAGACTAAAAGAGAGAAACAGATGAGGGAGAAAGTTGAAAAATTGGAGATTACTATGCAAGGGAAAGTAGTAGCGAAACCAAAAGATGATTTGGTCTTCTTCCCAATGGGGAGGATACCTGAAGACTTTAAATGGAAGCTTGACAAGTTCGATGGGATGGGAGACCTGAAAGCCCACCTGAAAATCTTCATTACTGTGGCCAAGTCATGGGATTTTATTAAGAATTAAATGGGTTAAGCCTTCCTTTAATTATTGGCTAGATCAGCTCTGAGGTGGCTCACCCACTTAGAATCGACTCAAACTCAAAGCTGGTAGGTAGTGGTGAAGGAGTTCACCAAGTAGTATTCTTACAACACTGAGGTAGATATTACTCAAAGTGAGTTGGAAACTGTTGTGCAAAGATTTCTGCCGGAGAGAAATCTACCGGTGGCACAACTGATATGCTAATGAAATAACTAGAGGGAATTGGGAATACCGGAGATGAGACTGCGAAATATTCATTCTTTATTGAACACTGAATATAGGTAATTGAGTTCTCTCTTTACATAAGGGTCTAGCCCTTAATTTATAGTAATGGATGCAAGGTTGGGCCATCCTTCCCCTTTCCGTAGTTTCCTTTTCTGGGTGCACGGTTTTAGGAAAGCTCCCATTCCTATTGAGATTCCCCCTTAAATCTCAGGATCTCCACGATTCTTGACGCAAGTGGGACCTTCTCTTGGTGGTTACGTAACTGCCGTAGTGGGGCCTAACTTCATAACCGTCAGGCGTGTGGGAGTCTCCAAGCATGCCTGCAACTTCCTTTGCTTTATGAATCGTGGGGAGTCCATGTGTACGATCAAGATTTGAAGTACAAATTATGGCATATCATGTGCCCCCTACTCCCTTTACCTCGATTGAGGTATAGGGAGTAATTTGATATGCATCGTCAATGGGCCTTGATAAATTGTTGGGAGCTCGGATGGTTGGTCTGGGTTTGGCTAACACGGGGCCAGCCTAGTTGGAGATGATTCTTTCTCTATTAGACATCTTTGCCCTTCATTGGTCGTCTATACATGCACCGCCACTAGCCACTGTTAGTGCGTGGGAGCAAAATATCTGTCGCTTTTCACGCTTTTTGAGGGGAGATTGATGGGACGTCATAAAGTTTAATTTTTGAACTCCTTTACTTTCCCGGAGTTCTTTGATGATGACGCCCTTTCTTCGAGGTCTAGGTCCTTTCCTCTCCCTGTCATCTAGTCCATTGAAAATAATTGTACATTTGGATCTACCGGGAGTTATGAGGGTGTCCCCAAGGGTATAAAATGTTTTAGCCTTCCTTAGTTTTCTTATCTCATCATCTTCAAGGTTCTTTGTCAAAGATATTTCTTCGAGTTCTGCCCTAACATCGTTCTGTACCTTCTTATCTCCTTCAATCGCAATCTTCTTCATCCCAAGTAAGTGCTTTTCTCTCTTTCTTTTTATCTGCATTTCCTTTTTCTTCCTTTTTGTATCCGCCTCGGGGAAATGGGGAAATCCAAGAGAAGTTCTTCTTCCAAAGATGACTTAGAAGTAGAATCCTTGTTAGACGAGGGTGAGATATTATTCCACGGGGTTACCTAGGAAAGAAACCAGGGAATCTCCCTTCAATCTCCCCTAATTGGAGGCATAAGTCCTAGAATCTCTGCATTTATTTCTAGGAGCTCCACGGGTGTGTTCGCCAGCACCTCCAGCCTTGACTCCATGAAATGGCTAGGGAGGAAGCGTTATTGAGTTTGACAACCGCAACAGGATCCTACCATTGGAAAAGGGGTCGATGAAATTTCTTCCATTTTGACTAATTATTACCTTTTGGAAATCCAAAATGTCTATGCGATTCTAGAGGAGGTTGTTCTTGGAGTTCCCTCTCCCAAGGATAGACTGAATCAGCCCCGTCCCCGAGAGGTGGGGCTTATCCTTAATGCCTTTGAAGCTGGACTTTAATATCCCTTTTCTCATTTTGTGGGTCGACTCCTCAGGCACTATAAGATAGCTCCCAGCCAACTGGTACCCAACGGCTAGAGGTGTGTTGGGACCTTTTTAATCAAGTGCTTTTAGCTGGGGAGGTACCCTTCCCCTGCTCTATTCATCAGGTGCTTTACCTTGAATCAGAATAGTGGTCATCCCAGGTGGTATTACTTTTGCCAACGTGGTGTACCCATAGTGGATTCTCCGTCGTCGTCCAACCATGGCTGGAAGCAGAGGTTTTTCTGGCTAGTCTGTGAGGAGCCTGGGTGTCCTACCGCGTGGAATTACCCTAATACCATGGCAGGAAACAAATTTCCTCCCTTGGTCCTAGGACCAGGCGACTTTGGAGAAGATGATAGCTGATAGGAGCCGCATCAAGGCAGAGGTTATCAATGTCCAAGATATAGGTGAGCTAGAGCGGGTGAGCATTTTGGAAATTCCTCCCTTCCCCCTCCCCGGGGTGTTTTAGGGTGTATTATAACCTTCTCTTTATTTGATACTTGCCTTTTATTGATTGCAGTGGAGTTTCCTCTGGATTCCCTGGCGTCCTTCATAGAGGAGGAAGATCTTCAAGTTGCAGGGGATAAAGTTCTGGCTCCACCTCCGTGTTCCGGAAAGGTCTTCCTCCCCTCGACAATACCAAAAAGGACAAGGGCAAGGGCAAGGCCAATCTTGATGTGTTCATTCCTCGATGGTCCATTAGTAACGACCAGAGGGTGATTGGGAATATCGCGGCTGTCGAGAATATGGCCCTGAATTGCGTTGCCCTAGCCAACCAGGACTGGCTTTCTGAGATGTCCAATGAGACGTTGGAGAAATCCACCCTTGCACAGGCCTATGAGGTGACGTTCTTCCCTCAATTTACACTTTTTCTCGTTTCTTTCGGCTTGTTGACCTTCATTCTCTTCTATTTTAGGCTTTGGCTTTTGATTCGAAGTTAGTAGAGCGCAAGAGGAAGGTTGCCTCGATGTACCAAGAATCCAAGAGTGAAATGACAGAGTTGAGGAAGGCTATCCAGTACAATGATGAATGGTTCTCTTGCCTAAATACCGAGTTGATCACTTTGAGGGCAGAAAAAGACTCTGTAGCGAAAGCGCTAGCGGCAGCTTAGGAGAGTCTGGAGAAGTCAGAGGACCAAGTCCGATCATTCGTTACCTCTTATGGGAAGGTAAAAAAGAAGCTGGGAGAGAAGAAACAATTTCTTTATGAGTTGCAGGTTGAGATGGATAGTTTGAGGGTTCGAATTAATGATGCTGGAACCAAGGCCCTCAATGAGTATCTTAAATCTGAAGCTTGCAAGGTTCATCATATGGCGAAGGCTTCCCTGGCCATGCTGAAGACTGCTCACTCCATATGGGTTCAAGTGAAGGAGAGGCAACCGGATTTCAACTTCGAGGGGATATCCGAAGTGGAGAACATGCTTATGCTGTTAGAGCCAGGCGCCTACAAGCCTGGGTCCTCAGTTGGAAAAGTGGACATCCCTCATCCCTCTTCTTTTGTGATTCCTCAGGTGCCCCTTGATGAGGTCGGTGGGCAAAGCTCTTCAGTCTGCCCTAGTAGAGCTACTGCTAGTGGAACTGGGAAAATAGTGACTTCTGGTCCTCCTGAGATTGCCCCCGAGCAAAATGTTGTGCAGAGTGTCGAGTAGGGAGAGGAGAATCTTCTCCCAGTCCTATCAACCACTCCAGCTACTCTCGTGACCCCTGAAGATGCTGTAGATACTCCTATGATTTAATTTCTCTATTCCGTCAGATGCTATTACATTGTCGTTTCTTTTTTTTTTTTTTTTTGTAATCCCGCACATTTCAATTAATGGAAGATGGCCACAGTCTTAATTGCTATTTTGGATTTCTCTGTCTTGTTGCATAACCGACCATGACTCCTTTCCCCTTTTCTGCCTAGGAACATCCTCCTTTGTCCAATATCATGGCTTGGGAGACTTTAAAGCGTGAGAAGGAGTTGCAATCTCGGATAGAAGTATATGACAGAGCCAATGCTATACTGAGGAAGCATAATTCTCAGTTGGAAGCAAAATTGAAAGATCATAAGTCCCTTGAGCGCTGGGAGGAAGATCTACTGGCCAGGCTGAAACTTGCTCGGGATATTGTGGATAACGTTAGTGATTATCTATGGGCTAAGAAATATGCCATGATGAGCCTCACAATTAATCACGTGGTTCAATCAGCTACATTTAAACATTTTTGTGCAGATAAGGCTTTAGAAGGCGCTCAGCGGCTATATAACAGAGTGAAGGAGGTTGCCCCATATTTTAATTAGGGTAAGATGAGATTGGGTTTTGAGCCTTGTGTTTCTGTATGGGAGGTTGTACTTGACCCCTTAACATTGTCCATACCTTTCTTTCCTCCTCCACAGAATGTTCCAAGGCCTTTGCCCCCTAATCCACCTCGTCCCAAGCTCACACACTTGTAACTGTTGTTGTTGTACCTCGGGCAATGGTTTTTTCCCCCTCTGATGTATATGGTAGGTTTTGCTTTATGCTCGGTATTTATTGAATCTGCGCTACTTGGTTTTTCTTTCCTTGAGTTATCAAATCTTTCTTTTCCTTTGGCTTCTGGTGACGTTTGCCCTTCTCTCTGACATAAATACTCATTATGGCACGAATCCTCTTTTTAGAGATTTTTTGAAGATTCCCCATGCTAACATTTATTATTTCCTTGTTTGACTGATGTTTCGTATGCTTCATCATTAATGGAGTTGGCGCAGAAGCCGAATCGCTGCCTAGGTAATCGTACCCCTTCCCATTTTTGGAGAAGCGTTTGTCCATTAGGGTTAGAGGATGTGGCCCTGGGCATAGCGTCCCATTAAGTGAGGTAGTTGTTCTCTTAATATTCTCTTTCACCTTCGAATCGGCGTTTTGCCCTATAAATAGGGCTGGTATCCTTCACACTTTTGCTTTCCATGGAGATATGGGTTCTTCGATGTTGTCTTCCTGTTGCCCTTCCGTGGAAGTTCTGTGTTTCTTATGGTGTTTTGGTTGCCGTTGTTTTCTTAGATGCAAAGGTTGTATGTTTCTGAAGGTTTACCTTCTTAGAAGTATTACTTTTGGCTTCAATCTTCGATCGACATTTCTCTTCACAGCTTCGATCCTCAATCGACACACAATGTCCTTTGGGTTGACGGGCCGTAATGGTGCCTCTCTGTGTGTCTTCCCTTTGTCAACTCTTTGGAGAAGGAAGGTTGCATCGGAGAGGTGGAGAATCTTCAGGAGGCTGCTTGCCACCGACCTCATTGTTAACGCATTTGGTGGGTGGTGGTGTGAATCTGTCAGTGTGCTAGGGAACCAGAAGCCAGTGATATGCCTAATGCTCTTCGGGCTCCTCACTTCCTGTGATTTGAGGGGAGTAGTAACAGGGCTATTTTGGTGCTTCAGCACGCTGATGGGGAATCCCATTTGGCAAAGCAGCTGCCTTTTGATTTTTGGGATCGCTTTGGAGCAGGTGGTATTGAATCATGAATGTCGAGCTCAGTATCATTTTATACGATGTCGTTGTCAATGCTACCCCTGTCTCATACTTCACGGCCCCTGACGCTCAATTTTCATCAGCCTTCTTCTGCCAAGTTAGCTTTCTCCTGTCGGTGTGGTTGGCCAATTAGTTTGCCACGTTTTCTCCTTTGGGAGAACTTGTTCTAAAACTGAGCATAGCTTCATCGGAGTACTTGTAAACCTCACTGTATACTTGTATTTGAAAGTTGTAACTACTTTGCAAGCTTGTACTTGAATCATTGCATACTTGTACAGGTAGACTGGAATACTAATAAAAGAGTTTCATTATCCGAGCAATTTTTCTTGTATACTTCCTTTGGATACTTTATTCTTGTGTGCCTTGGCCTTATATTCCTGTCTGGTGCTTTCCTCCACGCTCGGATGGCCGCCTCCTTTGGTTGGGGCAAACACCCCTATGGTGGAACTTACCATTATGGTCAGGTGACCATCGTCTTTAATTTGGGGAAACACCCCTATGGTGTGACTCACCATTATGGTCGGGTGACCATCATCTTTGCTTTAGGGAAACGCCCCTATGGTGCAACTCACCATTATGGTCGGGTGACCATCATCTTTGCTTTGGGGAAACGCCCCTATGGTGCAACTCACCATTATGTTGATTGCTGGCACATTATTAGTAACAAAAATAATAATATTACGAAGAGTCAATAATATTACAAAGAGTCATTATGCTTGCCATTAACTTGCTTGATTAATCATTGATGTCTCTATCGGCCATGGCCTGAACTTTCAATAAATGACAATTTGGGATTCAAACAACTGGGAACTGACCTTTATTAAAAAAATCTTCACAAGTTCTCAGCATTCCAGGATTGTGGTATTGGTACCCCCTCCAGGGTCTCCGAATGATAGGCTCCTGGGGCTACTTGTTTAGAGATTTTGTATGGTCCTTCCAAGTTGGGTGATAACTTTTCCATGGATCTCGGGTCTGAGGCTTCTACCTTGTGTAGGACCAACTCTCCCTGATGGTACCTTCTAGCTTTTAGCTTTGTGTTGTAGTGGCGTGCTGTCCGCTGTTGGTGTACTGCGTTCCTCACCCGGGCTATTTCTCTGATTTCCTCCAACAGGTCTATGTTTATTCTTAGTTCTTCCTTGTTAACCTCAGGATTATAGAGTTGCACCCTCAGTGAGATTTCTCCTATCTCCATTGGGAGCACCGCTTCTGTTCCATACGCCAACATGAAGGGCATTTCACCAGTTGCCAACCTCGTGGTTATCCGATATGCCCATAGAATGTTAAGCAGCTCTTCCACCCATAAATCTTGGGCCGTTTCCAATTTTTTCTTGATCCCATCTAACAAAATTTTGTTCATTGCTTCTGCCAGCCCATTGGATTGGGGGTGAGCTACTGAGGTCTTCCTTAGCTGAATCTCATATTGGTCACTAAATTCTTTGAACTTTTGCTCAAACTACTTTCCATTGTCAGTAATGAGGCTCCTCGGGATTCCATACCTGTAGATGACTGAATGGAGGAAGAATTTCCAAACCTTTGCAATGGTGATTGTTGCCAAAGCTTCCGCTTCTACCCATTTGGTGAAATAGTCGATGGCTACTACCACAAATTATCTACCTCTAGATGCCTTGGGGAAGGGCCCCAGTATATCCATTCTCCACTGGACAAAGGGCAATGGGCTTGAGATTGAAGTAAGCTCCGTTGCTGGTTGGCGCATGATGGGTGCAAACTTCTAACATTTCAGGCATTTGCGGACAAAACTCATTGCTTCTTTACAGAGGTACAACCAAAAGTATCCTTGTCTAATGACCTTATGGGCGAGTGCTATGCCCCCCAAGTGTTGTCCACAAATGTCTGTGTGTATCTCCCGAAGAATATACTCTCCGTCAGATGGCCGGAGAGACTTCAAATAGGGCATTACAAATGCCTTTTTATATAGTGTTCCCCCAATCATCGTGTACCTCGCTGCACTCATTTTGACTTTCTTTGTTTCTTCCTTGTCGGTGGGCAGTACGCCCTCTTGAAGGTAGTTGACTAAGGGGTCCATCCAGCAAGGTTCCACCTCGATTGGTAATACCTCCTCGGACTGCTCTATACTTGGAGTACTGAGCACATCCAGGTACACTGTTCTGCCCAGGTCTTGAAAATCTGAGGTGGCTAGCCTAGAGAGGGCATCTACAGATGCATTTTGTGTCTTGGGTACCTGACGTATCTCAAACTGGCTGAATTTTGTGATCAGGTCTTGCACTCTTCTTAGGTACTGGGCCATTCGTGATTCTTTTGCCTCATACTCCCCCTTGACCTGATTAACTATTAGTTGTGAATCATTGTGGATGGTGATACGCTTTACCATCAGACTTTGAGCCAGTTTTAGTCCTGTAATCAGGGCTTCATACTCGGCCCCATTATTGGTTGTCTGATATTCGAATCTCAACGCATACTACACCAGGAACCCTCCAAGGCTGGTTAGTATCAATCCTACCCCACACCCTTGTGTGTTGGATGAACCATCCACATACAGTGTCCACTCTTCTACCACCTCTTCAGGTTCTGCAGTGGGGGGATTTCTTCTTCTGGGAGTGTGAATTCCACCACAAAATCCACTAGGGCCTGTGCCTTTATGGCAGTTCGGTGCTTGTAATGGATATCGAATTCCCCCCAACTCTACGCACCACGCTACTAGCCTTCCTGAGTGGTCGGGTTTGACAAATATCTTCTTTAAAGGCTGATTGATGATTATTTCAATGGTGTAAGCTTGGAAATATGGCCTTAACGTTCGAGCCACCATAACCAACGCGTAGGCATATTTCTCCACACTGCTATACCTGGTCTCGGCATCCAGGAGTACCTTGCTGACACAATAAATTGGTTTTTGGGTGCGCCCGTCTCCTCGGAGTAATACCGTGCTAACTACAACAACAGTGATGGCCAAGTACAGCTATAATGTGTCCCCTGGTTCTGGCTTTGATAGAAGAGGGGTTGTGCCATATATCTCTTTAGCTCTGTGAAGGCTATCTAGCATTCTTCGGTCCATTCGAAGGTGAGCTTGGCCCTCTTGGTTTCACGTTCCTTTGCTCGGTTCTTGAGAGCCTTGAAGAAAGGTAAACATCAGTCTCCTGAAGTTGAGATAAATCTCCCGAGTGCGGCTATTCTTCCCATGAGTTCTTGTAATTCCTTAACTCTTCCAGGTGGTTGCATCTCTAGTATAGCCTTGATCTTTACCAGATTTGCCTCTATCCCTATTTTTGAGACCATGAAACCGAGGAAGTTTCCTGACGTGACTCCAAAGGCGCACTTGGCCGGGTTCAACCTCATCTTGCTCTCTCTTAAAACCTGGAATGCCTCATTCAAATCTGCAATGTGATCTTGTGCTTTTAAGCTTTTAACCAGCATATCATCTACAAAAACTTCCACATTGCGGCCTATTTGGTGCCTGAAAAGGTAGTTTACCAAGCGCTGGTAGGAAGCTTTGACATTCTTTAATCAAAAAGGCATGCGAATATAATAGTATGTATCCCTCCCTGCGATAAAAGAAGTTTTCAATATATCAGGTTCATACATCCGGATCTGATTATACCCTGAGTAAGCATCCATGAAAGAAAGCATTTCATGGCCTGCTGTGGCGTCTATCAATAAATCAATATGAGACAAGGGGTAGTAGTCTTTAGGATAGGCTTTACTCAAATCTGTAAAGTCAATACACATTCGCCACTTGCCATTTGGCTGGGGTACCATTACAACTTTAGAAAGCCATTCTGGATAGATAGCCTCCTCGATGAAACCGGTGTCAAGCAGCTTGGTTACCTCCTCAATTACCTTTTCTAGTCGCTCGGGGGCAAAGGTTCTTTTCTTCTGGAATACTGGCTTGGTAATGGGGCACACGCTGAGCCTATGTTCAGCTATCTTCCTGTCTATCCTGGGCATATCAGCAGTGGACCAGGCAAACATGGATGCATTTGTCCTTAAGAAGTTTATGAGGGTGGCATTTCTTTTGCCATTTAGGCCTGCGCCTATCTGGATGGTGCGTGTGGCGTCCCCCTCCACTATTTCCATAGGGACCAACTCCTCAGCTAGCTCACTTCCCTCCTGCCCACCGACATCTCGGTTGTCATCCAAATGGATTAGATGCATCTGTGGCTCCTTTCCTTTGGTCCTCAGGTATCCTTCATAGCAGCATCGGGCCACCACCTGGCTTCCTTGGCATTCCCCTACCCCAGGATCAGTGGGAAATTTAATGACTAGGTGTGGGGTTGAGACCACCGCCTGGAGCGCATTGAGTCCTGGTCGCCCCAATATTCCATTGTGCGTGGAATTCACCTTTACCACTCAAAAGTTCATCATCACCGTAGAGAGTTTGGGTTCTATCCCCACGGTAACCAGCAGCTCAATCGATCCTTCCACCTGTACCGGGGCCCCATTGAAACCGTATAGGGGAGACTCCACTCTTTTCAGCATCTCGGGTTTCAGGAGCATCTTTTCAAATGCATCATAATATAGGATGTCTGTCAAACCCTGCTCCTGACTGGCTGGAATTTGATTGAAGGACAGAAACCCCTGACCAGCCGACCAAGAACACTGTGGAGTATCACTCCAGTGATTTGGATTGATGAAGAAACCCTGTGCGGATCATCCTACATGCTTGTCAGTAGATGGATCACTGACCCTTGCAGCTGCACAGCTCACAGCATTATGTATGGCCTGTACTCCAGGTAATCTCTCTCCTCTCCATAACTATGGGACCCACGCCTGGAAAAGTGTGTAAAAAACTCTAATTGGCATGTGGGGACAATGCCCTAACCATGGGTCAAACCCCTGTGCAAGCCCCACTGAGATTCAACCTTACTGAAATCTCTGGGCAATGCACTGGGCGATGCAAGCAAGGCCCAGAGACATCACCCAGAGTGTAAAATAGCATATTAAATTGATTTTAAATTATGAAGACCACTCATATTGGACATGGGCACCCTCCATAGGTAGAGGCGAGTCTGAGGGACCACCTCATACCCTTGGTTCACTGTGGACCCCACCAGTATGCCCAAAATCATTGAGAAATAGTCCAAAAACTCATTTTGAAACAAGGCCTTTGTAGCCAAATAGACCCTAGTATGGGCTGGGCCTATATATACCAGTGCCATGGGTTCATTTAAACCCTTTGGCTACTATTCAAATCGTGGGGAAGGGAGAAGGAAGAAAAGAGAGGAAAAGAGAGGGAGAAGAAGAAGAAAGGGAAGAATGAAGGAAGGGAGGAGTAGCTCACACATCTGAGCTCAGATTTCGTGGCACCCAAGCTCAGCTCAGGTTTATAGTCACTCTCCCTACTTGCTGCTCCCCTTGAATGCTTGTGTTTTGGGTGATTTTTTGCTGTCTGGCAGCCCAGAACAGCTGGGAATTGCCTAGAACTACTCTAGATCTGCCATGTAAGTATAAAGCATGGAAGATCTGAGAATTTTAAGTAAAAATACAGATCTATTATGCTAGTCTTGGAGCCGAAATATGGCTATGCATGGCTGCACTGCCAGATGCGCTGTTATTTGGGTGTTTGAAGTCCTGGATGCAAGCCCTGGCTGCATGGGACCTAGCCCTAGGTGGTAGCAGCCCTAGATTATCATTTGATATGTAAATACAGCTTTGCATGTGATTGAAACCAAGTTCTGAGGCTGGGAAAATTCGTGGGTTACTATTCACTGGGCTGTCTGGACAACCTTTGGCAGCCAAGTGGTGGGCCCAGTGGAGAATCCACATGGACCAAAATTAAGATCACCCCGGGGGTCACCTAACACCCTAACATGCATGGGGAGAAGATTTGGTCACTGCCCATAACCAGCAGCCTTGGAAACTCAGCCAAATCTCGGTTTGAAGACTCTGGGCGATGCACTGGGCGATGCACCCAACGCCCAGAGCCATCGCCCATGAATGATTTGCTGTTGTTTTGATGTTCTGACTTGGGGGACCTCACCCAGTGGCCATGGAACTGTATGGGAAGGTGGAAAATGACCTAATTGCCCCTCTCCACAACTGTCCAAATAAGGGAATGCTGGGAACCCAAGTGGGCCCCGCAGGACTTGGAAACCCTACCGATGTTTGGTCCTGTAGCACTGTCACGTCGAGGACAGCATTGTAAGTCTATTATGACCTAGGGTCAGGTACTAATACTGTAAATGACCATTTTACCCCTAGGCCTCCATCTCTGGATGAAGCACCAGGATATAGGCCTAAGGCCCAGTGCAAGGCCCAGAGAATTCCAAGTGAAAACCAACTGAACACCGAGCTCAGGTTAACCCTAGAACTACCAGAGATAGAATGGAATATTAAAATGACAACTTCTGATTTATATCTAGGATTTGATCCCACACTCGAGGCCTACAACTAGACTGCAGTTGGAACTGAATTTGCAATCGAGTTCTTAGAACCAAACCCAGGTGAGTGAAGTATTATCATATGTGTATATGTAACTGTGATACTATGCCGGCAGTTAAGAATCTTAAATTATAAATGTTGAGTTATCTAATTTTGGTCAATTACTCAAATTACTACACATTGACTGTCTGTTGATCAACACTGTGAATTTTATCTGATGAATGTGAATGTTAGACTAGATGTCGTAGTCGGCTTGGAAATGAGGCCTGTGGTAGCCCGTAGAATGGGATACTATTAATACCGCCCGACTCATACAATGTCATATAGACATGGGGCTAGAGTTTCATCACCCATTCTACGCACCCTTGCCAACAGGGGTTAAGGTGTTGGCTGCCTGTGAGGGTGACCATATGTGTATAAGAGAAAAGAAAAAGAAATGAAAAAGAAAGAAATGTGTTTGCACCGGAATGGTGATTATGGGCTATAAGCCAGAAATGAAAAGAAAAGAGAAAAGTAATGGATTGCCCTACAGGTTAATCATAAAGGGCTGGTCGGGCTGACCTGGGTGAACGAATGCGGGAGCTAACTGGTCCTCTCCGACAACTCAATGGGTGTATCGCAGAAAGGGGTAACCAAACCCACACCAGGGATACATGTATTGGGGATTGTAGTAGCACTGACCTGACTTAGCTGTATTGTTAGGTGGCTAATAAATAAATTGGACTTGCATATCATGTAGGATCATGTGGATTGTGGTTGCATGTGCATGCATGATGATATGTTTTGCTCACGAGCTCAGTGGGGCTCACACTCTGTTATATATGTTTTTCTTAGATGATTTTGCAGATCGATGACTCTATGGCATGGAGGCTCATTATGAGGAGGAGAGCCCTGGTTATTATGATGATATTGGTGTGGACCCCAATGGAGGTCGTGCCGATGATGCGTGCATTCTTGGTGGTCATTGATGAAGACCGTTGAAGAGTGCACTTGATGCTTTTTGTCTTAGGGACTCCTTTTTGTTTTTGTTAGGAGTTTATCCCCCCTTGATTGTGGTTTTGCTATAGTTTTTCTTACTTCCTTTTTGGGGTTGAGACAGCTCACCCTGTATATATATGTATGTATTTTCTTGGCTTTTGTCCTTGTCAGCTTTACTCATCAGTTTGTGGGTAGTTTGGGGAATGTATCAGGACAAACACATGTATGTATATATTATCATCATTTCCGTATCGCTACGCTTTCTCTCTTTGTTATTGTAATTATAGTTTATCTGTAGCACTTTAATCTTACCTGTAGTAATGTGATGAATGTGGGACTGTGAATGTAATAACTGCTTCTAGATCTATGGGATTTGGCGGATTTCCATTACGCAATTCGGGTCACCTACCTAATCCTCCCAGGGGGTGGTTTAGGGTGTGACAATGTCAGCTGAACTCCCATTGTCCACCAGGATTCTCCCTACCGTGCAGTTGGCGATGACCATCTTAATCACCAAGGCATCATCATGGGGAGATTGTATATCTGCCAGGTCTTCATCAGTGAAGGTTATGTGATAATCAGTTCTCCTCCTTTTAACTATTGCCTCGGCCTGGAGTACAATCCGAGGGTGCTGCTTTCAGGAGTTTGAGGTTTCTCCTCCCATACCAGGCCCACCAAATATGGTTGTTATCAGCTCAGGGGTACATTCTCGGCATGGGGCTTACCTTGATGTGGTTCCTCTTTATCAGCTCTGGGGGGTGATCTCTGTCTTCCCTCTAGCTCCCAAGCACGGTAATCTGGTCTGCAGTCATTCCCTTCTTTCTTGACGAATCGACTTAGGCGCCCTCTTTGGATGAGAGCCTCTATCTCATCCTTCAGCTGTCTGCACTCCTTGGTATCATGACCGTGGTCCTGATGAAAATAATAGTACTTATTCTTGTTGCACTCATACGCCGGCTTGACCATCTTGGACGGCCAGCATAGGGTCACCTGGTCTTTGATTTCATTCAATATGTGTGCTCGGGTATGAGTCAGGGCCATTTAATCCGGCTCAGATTCTAGATCTGCAGCTTTGGGGACCCAAGCTTTCCTGTCATCTTTCTTTTTCCTACCATACTTGTCATCTCGACTGCGTTTTCCGCCAACTTCTCAGGGGGTCTCCTCATTCTTTTCCTGAGCTTTCTTCTCGATTTTATCTTCTTTCTCGGCCGTAAGAACTTCGGCCAAGTTGATATACTTTTCACATCTTGAAAACAACTCATACATGTCTCCTGGTTTGTCTATGATTAAGGATTTTTTCAACTCGACATCTCGGATTCTGCTACGCAACGCCTGGAACTTCACCATTTGATCCAAGTTTCATACCTCTAGGGCTTCTTTATTGAACCTTATAAGAAAACCCCTGATGGATTCGTCGGGGTGCTGCTTTATGGCCAGAAGATTGGCGACTATTTTCTTGTGAACTCTACTACTCACAAAGTGTGCCAAGAAGGCCCGACCCAGATCTGTGAAGTCGGAGAGACACCGTGGAGGGAGCCGAGAGAACCACTGTCGCGCTGCTCCCTTCAGGGTGGAGGGGAAGGCCTTGCACATTATAGCATCTAAAGTGCCTTAGAAGAACAGGAGGGACTTGAAATTTTCTAGGTGATCCTCAGGATCCGTGGTGCCTGCATATTGCTCTATGGTTGGCATCTTGAACGCTTTTAGGAGGGGCTTGAACCGAACCTCATCCGTGAATGCCAAGGCCGTAGTGAAGTAAAAGTTATGAATCAGGGCTTGGTTCTTTCCACTTATGACTTCTTGAATTTGGTCTTGGAGTTCCAAGACTTTGTCATTCAGGGCTTGCTCTACCTTTGTCATGTGCGAATCTTGATTCTTGGCATTTCTTGGCATCTCCTTGTTCCTTTGTCGGGTGTTGTTTGCATTATTATGGTTCTCGCTATGCTCCGGGGAACGAGATCTTCCTCCATTTGGCAGTGGTGGAGGAGGTATGGGGATCCCTTGCAGGAGACCACGCTGCATCTCCAACATCTGCTCAATCTTATCAACCCAGCGGGCCTGCATTGTGTCAAACTGTTCCACTGTTACATAGTGTGGTGGGTCCCCTGGGAGCCTTGACTAAGACTCCTCTTGACGCGGCAGCTCCTGGTCTTCCAGGATAAGATCTTCACCTTCTTGCCAGGAAGCAGTCGGACAGGCTAAGGCTCCTCCCTGACCAGCGGCAAAAGGTCCTGGAGGAGGACTAGCCGCTATGGCGGCAGCGGATCGAGTGATCCTTGACTGGTTTCTTGTATTGGTCATGGTGGGATCTTCGTAGGTCTTTATTCTCCGGTTCCCATAGACGGAGCCAAATGTTGTGCAAAGATTTCTGCCGGAGAGAAATCTATCGATGGCACAACTGATATGCTAATGAAATAACTAGAGGGAATTTAGAATAACGGAGATGAGACTATGAAATACTCCTTCTTTATTGAACACTGAATATAGGTAATTGAGTTCTCTCTTTACATGAGGGTCTAGCCCTTAATTTATAATAATGGATGCAAGATTGGGCCATCCTTCCCCTTTCTGTAGTTTCCTTTTCTGGGTGCACAGTCTTAGGAAAGCTCCCATTCCTGTTGAGATTCCCCCATGAATCTCGAGATCTCCACGATTCTTGATGCAAGTGGGACCTTCTCTTGGTGGTTACGTAACTGCCGTAGTGGGGCCTAACTTCATAACCGTCAGGCGTGTGGGAGTCTCCAAGCACGCCTGCAACTTTCTTTGCTTTGTGAAATGTGGGGAATCCACGTGTACGGCCAAGATTTGAAGTACAAATTATGGCGTATCAGAAACCTTAAAGCAAGGAGCCAAAGAAGGATTTTTCAATTTCATTATGAGGTTTCGCGAGAAGGCATCTAGGATGTGGAAACGTCGGAATGAAGCAAAGCAAGTGGAAATGATACTAGAGAACTTATACGGGGAGTACCATGACCACCTCTACTGTCAGCACATCAAAACCTTTGAAGCACTGATCGCTACAGGAAAGCAGATTGAAGACAAGCTCTTCAAAGGAAAGCAAGCCCAAGCTTTGACCAAGGAGGCCTCTAGATCTTACCTTAACAAGAACAGCAAAGTAGGAAGAGGGAAGGGTCCTGAAGTGAATGCAGTCACTACTAGCCAGTACATTGAGAAGAGGATTTTACCGACAGCCACTGTGCCACTGGTTATCCAAGCAGAACAGTCAGCCTCTCCTAGATAGTTTACTTTTGACAACATGACTCCTACTCGCCTCTTCTTCAAGCTCAAGAGGGAAGGGATGTTGGATGTCGTACGGCTAAAATATGTAGATTTGGCCAATCCACCTTCAGGATACAAGCCAAAATTTCATTGCTACTATCACAATCAGAAAGGTTATTAGACCGACAAATGCATACATCTCAAGCATGCCATACAAGACCTGATTGACGCAGGGAAGATAGCATTGAAGTGGAACAATAGCCCAATGTAACTACTAACCCTCTGCCAAACCATGGGGTGAATATATTGCAAGAGGATGTTCCTTATGAAAACCCAACATTCATGATCCAACCTACAAGGTAAGGGAGGAAATTGATGGATTCTCAAAATTATAGGGCTATCCTAGCAGCCCAAACCAAGGAAAATGAGAAGAAAAGAAAGGAATTGGAAGCTTTGAGGCAAAGGTCGAATGAAGGATTCTCTGACTTTGTCAGAAGATTCCGTGAAGAAGCAGACCAAATGCAACCTTGCCTAATGGAGGAAGAGCAAGCAAGCATAATCCTGGAAAACGTACATGGAGTATATCATGAGTATCTTTACCCTCAGAGGTGTGAGATACTGGAAGCATTCGCCACCTTGAAGGGGTCGCTTAATGAAAATGAACTTGATTCCCCGAGATAATCCATGGAATCTATAAATGCCTCAGAAGAAGGGACAACAGGTGTAGACCCAACCACTCTAATTCGGCTTGTACGAGGTCTCTTGAAGGAGTTGGAAAGAATTTGGAGGGATAAGGTGCGTCTCATGTGGTAAATGGACCTCCTAGCAGAAGCTAGAACCAACACCAGCAATTTCCGAAGAGACATGTACAGGAGAGAAATGATTAAAGCTCAACCAACACCTTTTCACGGCTAAAGCCGATACGCTCAGAAGAGGAGGGCAAAAAGGATGATGGTATGTGTTTACTGTGCAAGAACCAACTGCAATGGAAAATTCAGAGAAGGTGGACAGCGGTGTGACCGAGGGAAGGGAATAGCTTCCAACCATCCTACGATGTAGCTGGAATACCTAGAGAATGGGTTAGACAGTCTTGGGCCTCATGCACAATTGAGTAAGTTTGGGTTCACCGGCTACAAGATCAGCCACATGGCATATATGGAAAACTCAGAAGATGAAGAAGAATGTGCTAACCCGACGGTTCACATTCAACCCATTAGGGGAGAGCCACCTGAAGATAACATGAAAGTCATTGAAGAAGTCACACCAAGCTTGATCCAGGCCGTATTTGCACTGGCCATTGGCAAGACTCTCTCTGGAGACACTTTCCTTATCCAGAGGGGAGGAGGTATCGATGACAGTG
Organism: Telopea speciosissima; assembly: GCF_018873765.1. Lineage (NCBI taxonomy): Eukaryota > Viridiplantae > Streptophyta > Magnoliopsida > Proteales > Proteaceae > Telopea > Telopea speciosissima. The sequence continues at coordinate 127,808 of NW_025317381.1, forward strand.
AAGAAGAAGACTTCGAGTCACATTCTGAACATGAGTTCTCCATTGAAACTGCAATAAACAATATTGGAGCATATGATGACAGAATAGACCCAACTGATCTCATCCAACCCATACCTCCCAGAAATGAGGGAAGTAGCAGCAGCGAGGGAGAAAGGCTCCCGAAAATCCAAGAAGAGCATGGTTCATCAAAGAAGAAGACTTCGATAAATGGGGCATGAGCGTCCAAGTGCAAGACATCCTTGAGCTAATATCCATAGCTAACAACATCATGTATCAAGCAACTTCCAGCTTCCCGAACATGATGTGCGGCCATTTGGCAAAATAAGTTGAAAAGATAGAATTACCTATAGAAGAAGATGCACTTTAGAGAATGTTGCATGAGCTGAGGAACATGGTTTGGCAGAACCTGGCATTAACCAAGGATTTCTTTGGGAACCCACCCCAATATCCTATGTTATACTCAGCTGAGTTCCCCTATGCCAATCCACCAAGAATGATGGAAAAGTGGGACAATTGGGTCGGTAACATGAATATCGATGACCCGTACTTTAATCCAACCAAAGGGATTCACCCTATTGATAGTAGTGGGGAAGAAGAAGAGGACCCAGGTCATCAGCATTCTGAAGAACAGTCAGAGGAAGAAACATCTAGTGAAAGTCGGAACGACAAAGTAATGGATGAAGACCCTGGTAGTGAACTACCCAGCGAAGCATCTGAAGCAGAGGAAGAACCTAATGCCAACCGGTATGAGGAAATTTGTGGGCCAAGAGCTTGGTCCCTCCCATTTGAAGTAAGGGGGATCCTCAGAATGGTCGATAAGATTCACCAAATGCTCTTTAAGGTAATTCCTACTGACAAAAGCTATCAGGAAGAACTGCAACGGCAATTGTAATACCCCGACCCAAGAATTTTATTTTAATACTGGTTTATTGTCTTACTTTTTATATGACTAGACTGGATGGTAGGGAATCGATTTTCATGTTGATATTGTTAATTTATGGTAAGATTTCGTGTAATTATGATTTTTACATGTTTTATAATGAATTATAAGCATGAGTATGATTGTTGGTCATGTATAGCCATGTAAGGTTATTTATGTGATTTTATAACCCTTGATCTATGTATATAGACTATGTATTGATTTTATACATTATGGTACATTTTTATATACTATGGTTTATAATTTAAAGTGTATGAAAGATATGTTTGGTTCACTTTTTGATTCATAGTTTACTATTTGGTTCATGTTGGTTCTTTGTGAGTTACTTTTTGGTTCAATAAAATAGGAAAACAAGGACATTATAGGAAACTCACTAGAAAGATTCCAAATACTAATTTACTATAGGTTGTGAACAAAAGGAAAAGAAGAGTTTAAGTGAGGGTTTAATGGGAAAGTTACAAACGGAAAAGAAGAGTTAAGTGAGGACATAAAGGAGATTTCAAGTAAGATATATCTTAATGAGGGGATATAATAGGAAAGAAGAAGCTAATGAAAGGGCATAAAGGAGATTTCAAGTAAGATATTAATAATGAGGGGATATAATAGGAAAGAAGAAGATAATGGAAGGGCATAAAGGAGATCTCAAGTAAGATATAAATTAATAAGGTGATAAGATGGGAAAGAAGAAGACAATGGAGGGGCATAAGGGAGATTTCAAGTGAGATAAATCTAAGAAAGAGAGGGAGTCATTTTAAGAAAGAGGGAGAATTATTCTAAGAAAGAGAGAAGAGAAAGAAAAACAAGAAAAGAAAAGAGAGGGAAGGAAAATCGTGGAAGAGGGGAGTGAGTTCTTTTGGGATTTGAGTGTCCAAATTCCAGGGTTTTGTGCTAAGATTTCCAAGGCTAAGTTGAAGATTGGAGCATGGAATATGGTGGAGTGAAGGGCCAAAGCTAGGATCAAGACTTGGTTCTTCAACGAGGTAGGTTTCCCATTCTTGAATCCTGAATTTTTGTCTCTTGAGAGAAGATTTCATAAATGGAATGGAAGAATAGGACTTTGATGCTTGAGGATGCATTATGAATTTTATATGGACTAAGGCATACATTATTCATGTTATATGGATGTTTTTCTAAATTTAAATCATGGTATTGAAGCATGGAAAAATCGGATACAAGAGGTGATGAGAGAAAAAGTAAATGATTTTTCTTGTTTCTGAAATTTCTGGGTTGGACAGAACAGTAGCCCAAAATTGTTCATGCTATCTATTATATTTAGGGAACCATTCATTGTCTTAAATAATTATTGGGAGTATATATATGTGTTAATATGATCTCCTGTAAATTTCATTAAGAAATAAGTTGATTTGATATGTTTATAAATTCGTTCTCCCAGACAGGTAACTATTAGGGTAGTTTTCTGTACCCGACATTGAGAGATGTGTTTGAGGTACTTATACTTTGAATTTTAATCTAATTTTCGGAATGAATGAAATTTAATCAGTCTTATAAACCCTCCAAAAATATTGAAGACATTTGAATTCAGGAAAATGGATTTATGATTTTTACAAGTTCATGACTCCAATTCTATCTTAGTCAGAAGGGTGTTTTTGATATATTTGGAACTCTATGTTTGGAGGGGTTTCAAGATGTATGGTCTATTATGAAATAACTAAATGGATGTTAGATTTCAGTATCCACTGACCTTGTTCAATATTAAGCACTTTAACTATTTATTTTGTATTTTTATATCACACTAAGTAAAATAGTGACATAACAGAATTTTACAATTGATGATTTCCACTAGAATCTATCTTGGATTGAAGAGATTTTGAGCTTGTTTAAGGATCTGAGATAAAAACCCTAAGTTTTGGGGTTTTTTTAGAAGAACAAGGACCCTCGAAAGGCCGACATTAATTGGACCATCGGAATGCAAAAGTGTTGGTAAGGAAGCATTGTTAATCGATGATTAATATTGTAGAATGAATATATACATGTTTATGCAATGTTTATGGTGATATTTAGTAAAGAATCCTTGATATGACTATGTTAGGCCTCTTTATGCTTGAATGTTGAATGATCTTATGGTTATTAATGAGAATGTAAATGATACATGGTTCTATGAATGATGACAAAAAAAAAAGATTAACAAAGAATGAAAATGAAAAGAAAGTTAAGTGCCGACAAGCCCAGCCAACATACAACCCGGTGCTCATGAAGTGCCTATGAAGATGGGTGTTGAGGCCATTACTGAACCTATTCCAGTGGTTTGTAACTGGAGCCATTTTGATGGTACGACTGAACCCATTCTAGTGGTTTGTAACTAGAGCTACTTCGGTATTACGATGGAGACATACTAGATAAAGATTTAAGACTGAAATGAAATGAAAATGATAAAATTCATGAAATGTTACTGATAGATAAATGATTGAAAGATTGATGGAAATTGGCTGATTGAATGAGTATTATTCAAATGATAAGGAATGATGCCATGCTTATATATAAAAAATAAATTTTAATTGCATGTTATATTGTGAGCATGATTGGCAATGTCATTTCTTTCTGGGTGTTAGCTCATTCCTCGAATGATAATCTTTTTACAGATAAGACAGGCGTGAATAAGGGCAAGGGCATTGCTATTATCGAGCAAGATGAAGACTGATGATCTGAGGATCATTTTGGAGTCTATTACTTTGAAATAGATAGAACTGTTCTGTCGTAAAGGATATTTATGTTGAAGGAAAATCTTGAACCCGGATGACTGTAATATTTTTAAAGTTCTATTCCTCTCCTTAGAGAGTATGGATTGTAGACGTTAGAGCCATCAGTACCATGTTTTAAGTTTTAAATAGTTATCTTCCACCTACTATTATGTCTTTAATTTTATACACTTTGATTATATTGAAGGCTTGACTGAATGTTTTCCTATGCGGTCCCGACTGGACTTTGGTGTTATGGGCCCCACCTGACCCTTGGATCGGGGTCGTTACAGTCTTGGTATCAGAGCGATGGGTTTAGATAGATTCTGTAAACTAGTGGTTTGATGGCATAGGAATGCTAACTGAACAGAACTGAATTGAATGAGAACTGGATGGAATTGATTGTCAATGTAAATGGACTGTTTTGAATGATGGATGATATTGAATTGATAGTCCTTTTTATGGACGAGGAATTGATTGAATCCATGTTTTTGGTGACCTGGTAATGGCACCGAAGAGAAGAAGAGGTAGAGGCCAGATTGAAGTGCCCCAAGAGAGCCCTGCAACACCAGTGAATGAAGGGCAAACTCAGATGGAACAAGTACTAGATGCTATTGGCAACCTTATGGGGGCATTACAGGACCAAACTAATTGGGTAGAGGTGACTACTCAAGCTACACCAACTGTTGGTAGTGGCGGCAGAAGGGAAGTAACTGAGATTGAGGACAAGCATGTCCTTACGGATTTTAAGAAGCTCCATTCGGTAGCTTTCAAGGGAACAAATGCTGATCCAACTATTGCCACATAGTGGATTAATGACTTAGAGAGGGTTTATGAAGTGATCAGGTGCACTAATGCACAGAAGGTTATGTGTGCCACCTTTATGCTTCAAGGAGAAGTGGATCAGTGGTGGAAAATGACTAAGCCCGTATTGGAAGCAGGTGATAGGCAAATCATCTGGGATGGATTCAAGGCAGCTTTTGATGATAAGTATTTCCCACCTTGTGTAAAGTAAAAGAAGATCTTTGAGTTCATGCATTTAACTCAAGGAAGCCAAACAGTGATGATGTATGAGAGGAAGTTTGAGGAACTGTATAGGTACGCACCACACATGGTGAGTACAGAGGAGATGAAAGCTCGACAGTCCGAGCAAGGCTTAAGGGTGGAGATCCAGAAGAGTATTTCTCCTATGCAACTGAAGACATATGCTGAAGTAGTCCACAAATCTCAAATTTATGAGGCTTTGGAGAAGAATGCAACAAAGGATGAAGAAGTTGAACCAAAGAAAAAGTTCAAGAAGAGTTTTGCTACCCATACAGCAAACAAGGACAATTGGAAGAGATTCCATAAGAAAAAGCCCCAAGGAAATGTTGACTGCAAGAAGTGTGGTAAGAACCACAAGGGCGATTGTTTGGGGGGGACGTTCATTTGCTTCAAGTGTAAGGAACCTGGACATCTTGCAAGGAATTCTCCAACTCTGAAGGAGCAGCCAGAGCGAAACCCCCAAGGAGGGCAAGCCAATCAAAAGGCCCAGAACAGAAAGGACACTCAGGGAAACCAGAAGCCAAGAGCCCCTGGTAGGGTTTTTACAATGACTAAGAAGGATACAGAGGCGTCTCCCTCTATTGTGGTAGGTATGCTGAAAATCTCTGGAATACCTGCTTATGTCCTATTTGATTTGGGATCCACTCATACTTTTGTATCAAGTACCTTTGCTACTAGATTGAATGTTATGCCAAAAGTTTTGAATTACCAGTTGTGTTTGTCTACACCTTCTAGAGGAATGATAGAAACAGAATTATTTTGTGAAGCATGTGATGTAGAGATTATGGAGAGAAAATTGACTGTAGACTTAATTCTATTAGAAATGAAGGATTTTGATGTTATACTTGCAATGGATTGGCTAGCAGCGTATTATACTAGTGTTCTTTGTTTTGAAAAGAGAGTAGTCATAAGACCTGTGAAGGAACCAAAGTTTGAATTTTCTGGGATGATGATAGGAACTCCGCCATCGGTGATAATTTCGGTGATGCAAGCCCGAAAGTTGCTAAGGCAGGGATGCCAAGGATTTTTAGCTTCAGTTGTTGACACTGAAGTGAAGGGATCAGTTTTAACTGATGTACCTATTATGAGGGATTTTTTTCCGGGACGTGTTTTCGGAGGATTTGGTAGAATTGACACCCGAAAGAGATATGGAATTTGATAATGAGTTGGTTCCTAGTACGGCGCCAATATCCAAAGCACTGTACCTGATGGCTCCAGTAGAACTGAAAGAATTGAAGAATCAATTGGAAGAGTTTTTGGACAAGGGTTTCATATGGCCTAGTGTTTCGCCGTGGGGAGCTCCAGTCCTATTTGTGAAGAAGAAGGATGGTACCATGAGGATGTGTATAGATTATAGGGAATAATGACTGGCCTTAGCCGGCAGAAAAGCTATGTAGATGTGAGAACGAGGCCTGTAGAATTTGAGGAAGGGGATAAGCTGTTTTTGAAAGTTGCACCAGTGAAGGGAGCTATGAGGTTTGGCAAGAAAGGAAAGTTGAGTCCGAGGTATGTAGGATCCTTCGAGATTCTTGAAAGAGTTGGACCATTGGCTTACAAGTTTGTCTTACCGCCGAAGTTGTCCAATGTCCCCACAATGTTTTAAACATGTCAATGCTGAAGATGTACGTTGGTGATTCATCTCATGTTTTGGACTACCAACCGTTACAATTGAATGAAGATCTATCATACGTGGAAGAACCTATGAAGATTCTAGACCGGAAGGATAAAGTTTTGCAAAATCAAGTTGTCCCGTTGGTGAAAGTCTTGTGGAGGAATCATACAAGACAAGAAGCATCATAGGAGCTTGAATCCAACATGCGGGATGAGTATCCCCAGTTATTTGATGATCAAGGTATGTCAATTTCGAGGACAAAATTTTTATAAGGAGGGGAGGATGTAATACCCTGACCCAAGAATTTTATTTTAATATTGGTTTATTGTCTTACTTTTTATATGACTGGATTGGATGGTAGGGAATCGATTTTCATGTTGATATTGTTAATTTATGGTAAGATTTCATGTAATTATGATTTTTGCATGTTTTATAATGAATTATAAGCATGAGTATGATTATTGGTCATGTATAGCCATGTAAGGTTATTTATGTGATTTTATAACCCTTGATCTATGTATATAGACTATGTATTGATTTTATACACTATGATACATTTTTATATACTATGGTTTATAATTTAAAGTGTATGAAAGATATGTTTGGTTCACTTTTTGATTCATAGTTTACTATTTGGTTCATGTTGGTTCTTTGTGAGTACTTTTTGGTTCAATGAAATAGGGAAACAAGGACATTATAGGAAACTCACTAGAAAGATTCCAAATACTAATTCACTATAGGTTGTGAACAAAAGGAAAAGAAGAGTTTAAGTGAGGGTTTAATGGGAAAATTACAAAAGGAAAAGAAGAGTTAAGTGAGGACATAAAGGAGATTTCAAGTAAGATATATATTAATGAGGGGATATAATAGGAAAGAAGAAGATAATGGAAGGGCATAAAGGAGATTTCAAGTAAGATATATATTAATGAGGGGATATAATAAGAAAGAAGAAGATAATGGAAGGGCATAAAGGAGATCTCAAGTAAGATGTAAATTAATGAGGTGATAAGATGGGAAAGAAGAAGACAATAGAGGGGCATAAGGGAGATTTCAAGTGAGATAAATCTTAGAAAGAGAGGGAGTCATGTTAAGAAAGAGGGAGAGTTATTCTAAGAAAGAGAGAAGAGAAAGAAAAACAAGAAAAGAAAAGAGAGGGAAGGAAAATCGTGGAAGAGGGGAGTGAGTCCTTTTGGGATTTGAGTGTCCAAATTCCAGGGTTTTGTGAGAAGATTTCCAAGGCTAAGTTGAAGATTGGAGCTTGGAATATGGTGGAGTGAAGGGCCAAAGCTAGGATCAAGACTTGGTTCTTCAACAAGGTAGGTTCCCCATCCTTGAATCCTGAATTTTTGTCTCTTGAGAGAAGATTTCATAAATGGAATGGAAGAATAGGGCTTTGACGCTTGAGGATGCATTATGAATTTTATATGGATTAAGGCATACATTTTTCAGGTTATATAGATGTTTTTCTAAATTTAAATCATGGTATTGAAGGATGGAAAATTCGGATACAAGTGGTGATGAGAGAAAAAGTAAATGATTTTTCTTGTTTCTGAAATTTCTGGGTTGGATAGAACAGTAGCCCAAGATTGTTCATGCCATCTACCATAGTTAGGGATCGATTCATGGTCTTAAATAATTATTGGGAGTATATATGTGTTAATATGATCTCCTTTAAATTTCATTAAGAAATAAGTTGATTTGATATGTTTATAAATTCGTTCTCCCAGACAGGTAACTATTAGGGTAGTTTTCTGTACCCGAGATTGAGAGATGTGTTTAAGGTACTTATACTTTGAATTTTGATCTAATGTTTGGACTGAATGAACTTTAATCAGTCTTATAAATCCTCCAAAAAGATTGAAAACAGTTAATTCGGGAGAATGGATATATGATTTTTACAAGTTCATGACTCCAATCTGTCTTTGTCAGAAGGGTGTTTTTGATATATTTGGAACTCTATGTTAGGAGGGGTTTCAAGATGCATGGTATTATTATGAAATAACTAAATGGATGTTAGCTTTCAGTATCCACTAACCTTGTTCAATATTAAGCCCTTTAAGTATTTATTTTGTATTTTTACATCACACTAGGTAAAACAGTGACATAATAGAATTTTACAATTGATGATTTTCACTAGAATCTATCTTGGATTGAAGAGATTTTGAGCTTGTTTAAAGATCTGAGATAAGAATCCGAAGTATTGGGGTTTTGATTGAAGAACAAGGACCCTCGAAAGGCCGACATTAATTGGACGATCGAAACGCAAAAGTGTTGGTAAGGAAGCATTGTTAATCGATGGTTAATATTGTAGAATGAAAACATATATGTTTATGCAATGCTATTTAGTAAAGATTCCTTGATATGATTATGTTAGGTCTCTATATGCTTGAATGTTGAATGATCTTATGGTTATTAATGGGAATGTAAATGGTACATGGTTCTATGAATGATGACAAAAAAAAAAAAGATTAACGAAGAATGAAAATGAAAAGAAAGTTAAGTGCCGGCGGGCCCAGCCAACATACAACCCGGTGCTCATGAAGGGCCTTTGAAGATGGGTGTATCACTGAACCCATTCCAGTGGTTTGTAACTGGAGCCATTTCAATGGTATGACTGAACCCATTCTAGTGGTTTGTAACTAGAGCTACTTCGATAGTACGACAGAGATATACTAGATAAAGATTTAAGACTGAAATGAATTGAAAAATGATAAAATGAATGAAATGTCACTGTTAGATAAACAATTGAAAGATTGATGGAAATTGGCTGATTGAATGTGTCATGCCCCTATCCCGAGCTTATGTCATAAGCACAGTCAAGAGGATGATTGAAAGGCACTCGACACCCCAATACCTACCAGGATCAACGACACAGTGTCCTAGCGCATGATCATCACCCAAGGGCCCACCCAATAAATACATTGAGTAAAAAAAAGGAATACAATTCCAATATTTGTCAGAGTCATAATGAGCGGAAGCATTTAATTACATAAGCAGTTATAGTATGTTCAGCCATCTAAATGATAATATAATAGTAGTACTGACATCAGCTGACCATGACGTAACTACTCAAAGACTATAATAAGTTATTACAAAAAAGTGTATAATGGGTACCATACACCAAAAAAATCAAAAGTTAGGGAAGTATCCCTGAAAGTGTCACTGCCTGTAAGCACAGTCATCACAGGGGCAACCATTGCCGTGTTCCTCCGACACGTACTCAGGTTCCTCGGTCCCAATAGCATCATAATCTGTCGACTGTACATCCAGACCGGCCAAGTAACCATCACTTGCTTCAAAATCTAAAAAGTTGTGTACATAGGGGGTTAGCTCCACTAAGCTAGTGAGGGGAAAGGGGAGTGCACATACACACAATCACACATAGTCTATGATGCATGAAATGCTAAATTCATATTTTCCACCTAACAAGCAATCTAAGGCATGACGTATGCTACTGTGATAACTCGGGAGACACTGAGGGTCACTTATCCTATCGCCCCAGAGAAACCTCAATCATCACATGGGACCTGCACCAGTAGAAGCCATTATGACCACCCAGTGGCAGACCTCGATAGCCGTCACTACCCCTGTCCCGGCCTCTCCCACCTCCACAGACCACATATGCTCAGGCTATTCAACACCTAAACTTTCACACCCCAAACCAACCCCTAGGAGGATTGGGTAGGTGACCCGAATTGCATAACGGTAACATGCCAAATCCCACAGATCTAGAAGCAGTGTTACATTCACGGAACCACAATCATTCACTTTACCAAAGGCAAGATCAGAGTGCTGCAGATAAACTACAATTTCAATAATAAAAGGAAGCATAGTGATACGGGGAAATGATGATAATATATACATAAGAAAGTTTTTAAATTTCCCACCAACCCACAAACATAGAAACAAAGCTGACAAAAACAGAACTACATACATAAATATATACAGGGTGAGTATACTCAACCCCAAAAAGGAAAAGAAAGTAAAAACTACAACAGGACCACAGTCAAGACAGGGATAAACTCCTAACAAAAATAAAAAGGAGTTCCCAAAACAAAAAGCATCAGAAGCACTCCTCAACAGTCTTCATCAATGACCACCAAGAAAGTACGTAGGATCGGTATGACCTCCGTCGGGGTCCACACCAACATCCTCGTAACAACTAGGACTCTCCTCCTCGAGATGAGCCTCCAGGCCACACTGGCATCTATCTGCAAAATCATCTAAATAAAAAAACAATGTATGATAGAGTTTGAGCCCCACTGAGCTCATGAGCAAATAACATCAATCATGCATGCACATGTAATCATAATTCACAGTTCATATGTTCCTACATGATGTGCAAGTCCAGTTTATTATTAGCCACCTAACAATACAACTATGTCTGGTCAGTGCTACTACAATCCCCAATACATGAATCCCTAGTGCTGGCGTCTAACCCCTTCCCACGATACACCCATTGAGTTGTCAGAGAGGATTAGTCAGCTCCCGCATCAATCACCAAGGTCAGCCCGACCAGCCCTCTGTGATTAACCTATAGGGCAATCCATTTCTTTTCTCTTTTCTTTTCTTTGGCTTACAGCCCATATTCACCATTCCGGTGTTCTTTCATTTCTTTTCATTCACCATTCCGGTGTTCTTTCATTTCCTTTCATTTCTTTTCTCATAAACATATGGTCACCCTCACAGGCATCCAACACCTAAACCCCTGTTGGCAAGGGTGTATAGCATAGGTGATGAAACTCTACCTCCATGTCTATATGGCATTGTATGAGTCAGGTGGTGTCAACCACATCCCATTCTATGGGCTACCACAGGCCTCATTTCCAAGCCGACTATGACATCTAATCTAACAATCACAATCATCATATAAGAATTCACGGTGTTGATCAATAGACAATCATTATGCAGTGATTTGAGTAGTTTGAACAGAAGTAAATAACACAGCATATACAGTTCAATTCTTATTAGCCGGCATAGCATTATAATTACACATGCACATATGATAGTGTTTTTCACTCACCTGAGTTTGGTTCTAGATACTTGGTTACAAACTCAGTTCCAACAGCAGTCTGGTTGTTGACCTTGAGCGCGGGATCAATTCCTAGATATAAATAAAAAATTGTCATATTAAGTTTTCAGTCTATCACTGGTACTCCTAGGGTTAACCTAAGCTTACTGGGTTGACCCGGTGCTTGATTGGTACTCATTTGGGATCACTGGCCTTGCTTTGGGTCTTAGGCTCATGTCCTGGTGCATCATCCAATGTCAGTAGCACAAGGGTAATATGATCATTTTCAATAGCTATACCTGACCATAGGTCAAATCAGGTCCACAGTGCTATCCACAGCTTGCCTGTGCTGCAAAACCAAGCACAATAGGGTTCCTTCACCTGCGGGGCCCACTAGGGCTCCAAAGTATTCCTCCACCAAGGACAGATGTGGGGAAGGGCTTTTTGATCATTTCTCAACCTCCCACAGTGTCCCACAGCCAATGGGTGAGGTTCCCATAGCCAGATCAGCATTCCAAAAATTTTCCATTCACTGGGCGATGTCTGCATCTCCCAGTGCATCACCCAGAGGCTGCATTCGACAAATGGACTGAGATTCCAAGGTGGGGCTTCTTGGGTTAGTGTGCTCAACATCACCCCATGCATGTTAGGGTGTTGTGTAGCCCTCGAGGTGGCCTACCTATGGGTCCAAATGGATCATCCATCAGGTCCACCATCAGGCTGCCAATGGCTGCCTAGGCAACCTAGTGAATAGTATCACAAGGTTTTCTCCAAACTTGGAATTCAATTCTAGCCACATGCAAGGTTGGAAATGGATGTAAAATAGTGGTTCAAGGCTGCAACCACCTAGGGTTTGGGCTCTGCAGCCATGGCTTGCATGCAGGGCTTCAATTAGTCAGCCAGAAGTGAATCTGGGCAGTGCAGTTGTGCAAAGCCAGAATCAGTTCCCATAAATAGCAAATCAGAATTATAAAATTACATAAAATTCCAGATCTTCCATGCTTAAGGCTTGCATGGCAGATCTGGTGCTGTTCTGGGCAAACCCTAGCTGTTCAGGGCTGCCCAGGGAGCAAAATCACATCAAACATAGAGAAGAAATGGGGACAACAAGTATACATAAGTATTTTATACCTGAGCAGGTCTGATAGAGCTCGGGTTCAGGCTTGGTGCAGGGCTGCAGCAGCTCCCCTTCCTTCTTCCTTCTTCTTTCTTCTTCTCCTTCCTCTTCTTTCTCTCCTTTTTCTCTCCTTTCTCTCCCCACGGTTCCAGCAGAAATAAGAGCTCTAAATGAGCTCAAAAACCTTCTATTTATAGGCCCAGCCTTCACTGAGGCTTGTTTGGCTGTGAAGGCCTCTTTTGAAAATCACATTTTAAACTGATTATGATTGATTCTGGGCACACTGGTGGGGTCCACAGTGAACCAAGGGTATGAGGTGGTCCCTCAGACTTCCCTCTATTAGTGGAGGGTGCCCATGTTCATATTGGGTGGTCCCCATAAATAAAAATCAATTAAATATGCAGTATCACCCACTGGGCGATGTCACTGGGCCTTGCTGTAGCGCCCTGTGCCGTCGTCCAGAGAATTCCAGCAAGCTAAAATTTAATGGGCTTGCACAGGGGTTTGACCCTTGGTCAGGGTATTGTTCCCACATGCCCCATAGGAGATTTTTACACACTTTTACAGAGGTGGGTCCCACCATTATAAGGAGGAGAGAGATTACCTGGGATCCAAACCATATATCAGGCAATGAGCTATACATTTACAGGGGTTTCCTGTCCACCTACTGACAGGCATGTAGGATGATCCACACTGGGACTCTTCACCAATCTAAACCACTGGAGTGATACTCCATAGTGATCCTGGTTACCTGATCAAGGGTTCCTATCCTCCAATCAAAATTCCAGTCAGCCAGGGGCAGCGTTTGACATTTCTCCCCACCTTACAAAAATTTCATCCTTGAAATTTGGTTACCTTGCATTTTGAAGAGTTGAGGATATTTCTCTTTCATTTCATCCTCACGTTCCCATGAAGCTTCCTCTACCGGGTTATTTCCCCATCGAACCTTTACAATAGCAACGGTGCGGTTATGGAGGTTATGCTCCTTTCTATCCAATATCTCCGTGGATTGCTCTTCGTAGGTCATATCCACATCCAACTGCTTAGGTTCAGTTGACAGTACATGTGTCGGGTTGTTAATGTACTTTCATGCATTGACACATGAAAAACATCGTGGACGCCTGACAAAGATGGTGGTAACGCCAGTCAGTATGCTACGGGTCGCACTTTATTGAGTATTTCATAAGGACCAATGAATCTTGGGCTCAACTTACCTTTCTTGTTAAATCATAGCAATCCCTTAGTTAGAGATACTAGAAGGAATACTTTTTCTCCGACTTCAAACTCGATGTCCTTCCTTCTATTATCCGCATAACTTTTCTTTCTTGACTGGGCTGTCTTGATCTTTTCTCTTATAATATCCACCTTGTCGTAGGTCACTTGTATCATCTCAGGTCCAAGATACTTCCGCTCGCCAACTTCGTCCCAATATAATGGAGTTTGGCATTTTTGGCCATATAGAGCTTCAAACGGTGCCATGCAAATGGTGGAGTGATAACTATTATTGTATGTAAATTTCACTAAGGATATGTGAGCATCCCAACTATCATTCATTTCCAAAACACAAGCTCAGAGCATTTCCTCTAGAGTTTGAATAGTTCTTTTTGATTGTCCGTTCGTTTGCCGATGGAAAGCTGTGCTAAGATTTAGTTGAGACCCCAATGCCTTCTGTAAACTTCTCCAAAACCTTGAGGTGAACCGAGGATCTCTATCAGGCACAATACTGACAGGCACGCCGTGTAAGTGGACTATGTTTTCAATATATATGCGGGCAAGCTTCTCCATTGGGTAACTTATCTTGATCGATATGAAGTGTGCCGCCTTTGTTAGTCCATCTACAATCACCCAAATTGGATTCATGCCTTTCCTGGTGTTGGGCAAATTTATCATGAAATCCATAGTGATTCTTTCCCACGTCCACTTAGGTATGGGAAGTGGCTGCAACAATCCATACGGTTGGTGTCTCTCTGCTTTTATCTGTTCACAGGTGAGGCACTTGGACACGTATATTGCTATGGTCTCCTTCACTCCCATCCACCAGTAATACTTCCTCAAATCTTTGTACATCTTTGTACTCCCAGGGTGGATTGTGTAGGGTGAGTTGTATGCCTCTTTAAGGATTCGGTCTTGGACGTCAAAATCATCAGGTGCGCACAGTCTATCTCGAAACTTCAATGCACCATTATGGGCTAAGGAAAAATCTGGGTCCTTATGGACACCTTGTTGAACTTCTCAAATTATCTTGGCCAACTTGGGGTCCAATGGTTGGTTCGCAATTATTTCCTCTCGTATCGATGGTTATAGGTCCATAGTTGCTAATTGCATAGCCGTTCCTTCGATCATGAGTTCCAGATCAAATTTCTGAGCTTCTTCTACTAACTGTTCACTTACAATTAAGGCTGCGAGGGTTGCGGTCTGAGATTTTTTGCTTAATGCATCCGCAACAACGTTAGCCTTGCCGGGGTGGTACTGGATTTCACAATCATAGTCTTTCACCAATTCCAACTACCATCTCTGTCTCATGTTCAACTCTTTCTGGGTGAAGAAATATTTCAAACTTTTATGGTCGCTGAAGATTTCACTCTTTTCACCGTATAGGTAATGTCGCCAAATTTTTAACGCAAAAACTACCGCTGCCAATTCAAAGTCATGAGTGGGATAGTTCTTCCCGTGTTCTTTCAATTGTCTGGAGGCGTAGGCAACTACTTTACCTTTCTGCATCAGGACGCCACCCAATCCCATTCTGGATGCGTCGGTGTATACCACCATTCCTCCAGTGCCGTCCGGAATGGTTAGAACTAGAGCTGTTACCAAATGGTTCTTCAATTCTTGAAAACTTTTCTCAGATGCTTCATTCCATTCAAATTTGGCTCCCTTCCTTGTAAGTTTTGTCATTGGTGCCAAAATCCGTGAGAAATTCTCGATAAATTGTTGGTAATATCGAGCCAGTCCTAAGAAGCTTCGTATCTCAGTGGCACTCTTCAGAGTTTCCCATTCAAGGACTGCTTTAACCTTGCCTAGGTCTACTTTGATGCCATCCTTGGTGACGATGTGTCCCAAGAACCCAACTTGGTAAAGCCAAAATTCACATTTGCTGAATTTGACGAAAAGCTAGTGTTCTCGTAATTGCTGCAACATGAAGGTAAGGTATCGCGCATGTTTTTCCTCATCCTTAGAGTACACCAAGATGTCATCAATGAATACTATGATGAACTTATCTAGCACATCATGGAATACTCTATTCATCATGTCCAAGAATGCTGTCGGGGCATGGGTTAACCCGAACGACAAAATCAGGAATTCGTAATGTCCGAATCGAGTTCAGAACGCCGTCTTATGGATATCACAGCTCTTGATCTTCAATTGATGGTATCCTGACCTAGGATCAATTTTGGAGAAAACTCGTGCTCCTTGTAACTGATCGAATAGGTCATTGATATGCGGCAGCGGATATCGATTCTTGATGGTCAACTTATTCAACTCGCGGTAGTCGATACACAACCGCATACTTCCATCTTTCTTCTTAACAAACAGCATGGGTGCTCCCCAGGGTGATACACTGAGTCGTATAAATACTTTCTTCAGCAGGTCTTGAAGTTGAACCTGCAACTCTTTCAATTCGATTAGCGCCATCCGATATGGTGCCTTAGATATCGGTGCTGCACCAGGAATCAGATCAATCGCGAATTCTATATCGCGGTCAGGCGGTAGCTGCGTCAGATCTTCTAGAAAGACATCCAAAAATTCCTTGACAACATCTAGTTCCTCCAATGGTTTTATCTTTGCCTCCGTGTCTATTACTATGGCCAAAAAGCCTTGGCATCCATTGTCAAGCAACTTTTGCGCCTGGAGGGCTGACAAAGTTATTCTCCTGGGTTTCTTCTTGGGTTCACTTTGATAGGTGAAAGTTGACCCATCTTTCAAGTTGAACATTATCTTCTTTTCTGCACACAAGACGTTTGCACCATAGGCAGATAGCCAATCCATGCTTAGTATTACATCAAAATCATTCATATCCATCTTTATCAATCGTGCGGTTAGTTTCTTCCCACAAATTTCAATCTGACAAGGGTCGTAGACCTTCTTCAAGCTCACCACACTTCCTGTCGGCGTGCTGACTACTAGCTCATGCCCGATGTCTCTCGGTTATCTATCATCTTACTTGCAAAGATCAAGGAGACGAAAGAGTGCATCGCGCCCGAGTTGAATAATACTCGTGCGGGTATGGTCAATACATTCAGGGTACCTAGGGTTTGTAGGTAATTTAGGTTACATGTAGTAAGCCAATAAGTTCCTATAAGTTAGTAATGTTCAACAACTTACCTGTTAATACATTGGGATTCGCCTAAGCTTCTTCATTCGTCATCGCAAACACCTTTCCTCGCATCCGATTATCCTGTGGCTGGAAAGACCTAGCGTAGGGCTGATTCTGTGAGTTGTTGCCATACCTATTCATTTTACAATCTCTAGCCATATGCCCTTCCTTGTTGCACTGGTAACACTTAAAGGGTGGAGCAGCAGGTGTTGAGGCTTGGCTCACTTGACTCGTCGTTGGTCGGGCTGGCAAAGCTGCTATTGTCACTTGACTCGTCGTCGGTTGAGTAGGTCGATTAAATGTGGGGCAGAAAGGGTTCTGACCCACGTTCGACCTACGATACGGAGTCGAGATGGAATTTGAGTTGGTTCCACGGTAAACTTTATTTGGCCAGGCATAGGTCTGGAAATTGTTTGGCCTTTTGCCTACAGACGACGTCACAGCTTTCTCTTTCTCTTTCTCCTTAAATCTATCTTCCATGGTTTTCGCCTTGTCTACCATCTGAGCATAATCCCTAATGTCCATGATTGACATCACTGATCTGATCTTAGTCTTGAGTCCTTTCTCAAATTTCTTCACCTTAGTAACTTCCCCTTTTAGGTGCTCTGGAGCAAAATGGAACAAGTCCTCAAATTACTATTGATAATCCAGTACTGACTTGCTTCCTTGCACCAGTGCGATGAATTCTGCTTGTTTTCTATCCCTGAAACCCTCTGGAAAGTAGTTCTTGAAGAAAACTTCTTTAAATTGCTCCCATATGGGATTCGGGTGAGTGGCTTCCAGATTAGGTTTTGTAGCTTTCCACCAGGCTTCGGCTTCATTCTACAATTGATAACCCGCACATATCAACTTTTGTGCATCCGTGCACTCAAGTACTTCAAATGCCTTCTCTAGTGCACTAATCCACCGTTCCGACTGCATTCCTTCAGAAGTTAATTTTGGAAAATGTAGGCGGTTAGAGTTTCTTAAATCTTTCCATAACCTTGGCGGTAGTGTTCTTCCCTAAATGTTGAGGCACAGGTGGTGGAAATAGTACAGGCCGGTTGGGTGGTGGTGGTGGTGCAGCACGTTCGTGCATCATGGTTGCAAACTGTGTGGACATTTGACCAAGCAATTCTTATTGTTGTTGCATGGTCTGTATTATAGTGGCATGAATGCAGTCACATCACCAGCTACCATATTTGGCTGAGGTGCAGCAGTAGTGGCTTGAGCAACCGTTGGTGCCTCTGGTGAAGCAGTCGATGCTTCAGAATTTTGAGCCTCAATTCCGTTAGGCAACTCAACCTCTGGTACAACTCAAGGTTATTTTCCTTTACGACCACCACGAGAACCTCTTCTGGTGTTAACCATTGTTGCTTCTCTGAAAAGAGGAGCATGTTCAATATTCCAATATCATCTGTATGGATCAACAATTATTTCCTAGCTAGAGGAGGTACAAATCTAGTCCACAGTTCCAATGAGTTTCATGAGTCCCACCAGTAAGGTGGATTGTTAGATTCATTATCTTGGTTTATTATGTGATGTGTCTTATTGAGTGCATTATGTTTCACTTTCTTATGCATTTTATGTATCACTATGCTATGCATGGCTCTATATGAAAGATTTCAAATTTTTAAATAGAAGACTTTTAATTATTTACCTGATCTAACAGGCAAGCATCTCCAGCTTCTTCCCGGTCACAAACTCCATCGCAAGCAGAAGTTCTATGTCAGCTCTTACCTCTTCAGCTAAAGTCATAAAATACTCTTGCTCTTCTGGTCCACTAATAGCAGCAATGGATAAATAAAAATCCAATCGATTCTCGGCTCGGGACAACACTAGTCGTATCCGTCTTAGTCTCTCTCGTAGATGTCTAATATAAATCATATTGCCGGGGTCTCCAGTCGGGGCTGAGGCAATAGGCCCTGTAATAAAGAATGGTTCTAAGGATTAGGCTATACTTAATTAAAAGAATTAATTTCATATCTATTGGAATTTAAATAAACAAGGATCAGTGAAACTAATTCTTGGGTTGGCTCAAGGTACCCTAACGTCTAGATGTTTCGATTGGCTAAACCTTCCCTTAGAATCCTATTCTCAGCTAACCTAGTTTGTGATTTGGGCAAGATCTACACTTCCCACACGTAATACATATGTATTACAACATACCTATGTAACTATGTCTGGTTTACACAGCAACACCCCAGTCAGTTTGTACATCACAATATTCGAGCATGTAATATAGTACACACCATATGTCATTATACACATCTATTTATATTTACATATATTAAATACTTATTATATATATACCAACAAAATTTCCCAAGCCCTTATGCTTTACTCAACCCTCAAATAGGAATTTCACCCATTTGGGTTTAAGAAGGTTGTGTTTGTTTAATAAAGTATTAGTTATTATTATTATTATTTTTTTATTATATATATTTTTTATTTATTATTTTTTTTTGACTAATTAAGATAATTCATATTTTTATGTCCATTAAGGTTATTATGGTCAATTCTCAAGTCTTTGTATGCAAATAGCCCAAAGTAGCAAAATTACCTTCACTGGGTGATGTCTCTGGGCGTTGCCACATCGCCTTGTGCCATCGCCCAGAGAATCGAGGTGCAGGTTTTTAAATCCGAGAGGGACCCATTTGCATTCCAACTTCTTCTAAACTTCTCTAAACACCTAGGAAAAGTCTTTGGAGGGTGAGGGGACCATTTTTACACAAAATCTTAGTGTTTCCTCAAGTTCTTCGCGTGCCTACATGTGCCTTGGTAAGATTTTTGGTTGTTTTCCCATTTTAACTCTTCCTTTTGCTTCCCCAATGTTTTGGCTAGGGTTTTGCAAAACTTTCTTGCCCTAACTATGTTATTTTCTTCTCTTTTTGTAGGAAATGTCTACAAGTCATCGTACGGCTAGGAAATTAGTAGCCCAGAAGCGGCTGTGGGTTGAGTCAGAGGATTCTTCGCCATCCTCAGTACCTCCTTCATCTCCTAGTGATGATTCTTCTTCGGAGGAACCCAACTTTGATCATTTACTCTTCTCTAGGTATGAACATGCTAAGGAGTGGAAAAATTTTGAATCTCTAAAGATTGTGAATGGTCAGGTAGTCCGGGTAGAGGACTTTCACCAATACAATCTCTATACTAGGTTCAACATTTTGGGTTGGACTCCCATGTTGGCACCCACCGAGCCATGTTATCCCTACTTGGATCGGTACTTTTACTGTAACCTAGTGCCTTCTAGTACCCAGGAGTTCGGAGTGGAGAGTAGGGTAAAGGGAGTAGATATTAGGCTGACCACTACCCTATTAGCAGAGATTTTGGTTTTACCTGACTCAGGAGAGAGGATTTACTATCAGCCATGGATGGAAATTTCAGAGATGTTTTCTTTGGAGACTAGGAGGACGGTCTTCAAAGCATTGACAGGGACACAGAGCACACCTAGGTCTGAGACTTCTTACAAACCTAGTGCTAGGGTGATCAGTAGGTGTGTGACCTACAACATTTATCCCAAGGGTGGGAACAGAGGCAGCATATCCATGCTGAGGGCGTACATCACATACTGTCCCTTGGGAGCTGGGAAGGGAGGTCAAGTCATAAACCTTCCGTATCTATTGCTTCAGGTAATGCTTTACCATGCTAGGAACCCAGCTGATGGGAACCTTCCTTATGGGAAGTTCCTTACTTCAGTCTTCCAGTACTTTGGGGTTCCATTAGAGGGTGAGTATGCAGAGAAAGATAGATCCTGGCCTACTAATTAGACCTCGATCCTAAAGATGATGGTGCCTGGGGAGGATCCACCAGAGGATGAGGGGCAGATAGGGATGCAGCAGGGAGAGGGGCATGGTGTGGAGCATGGTGGAGATGACTAGGGAGAGATGCATGGTGGAGATGTCCATGGTGAGGGTATTCAGAGTGTAGAGATGGGGAACATTGAGGGAGACACCCAGGGCTTACATGCAGAGGAGCAGGGCATAGGTCAGGGTGACTTCAAGGGTTTTGACACTCAGTTTACTGACTTACCTTCCTATGAGGTGACTGGTGCCACTAGTTCTCAGGTGCCAGGGCCTTCTGACTGGGTGCAGATGATGACACATTTCCAGAGTCTCGATACCCAGCTTTCGAACATGGCGACCCAGATGGACCAGGGCTTCTCTTCCTTGGAGAGTAGAGTGGGATTTGTTGAGCGGCGACTAGATTTCGGGGACAAATTTTACAGAGTTAACTCTCGCCAGACGCAGCCTCCTCCAGATGACTTACCTCCGACTGAGTAGCTCCTTGATCAGTTTTCCAGCAGTTGATGTCACATGATTAGACTTTTTTTTTTTTATGCTCATGTGCTTTTCTTTCTTTAGAATGTACTCAGTTTAGTGTTTCTTTTATCAGCTATGTAATTATTAAATTTTCTGTTTACCAGTGAAACTTATGTACTGGCTTGGCCACAATTGTCTCTTATTTAATGCAATTTATGCATCTTTTATTTATTTACATCTACCTCCCCTGTAGCTTTTAATTATTACATACTTTATTATTTTAAAGCTTATTAGCCCTAGTCTGCATCCCATGAATGTAAGAAGAGCCTCACGCTCTGATACCAAGCTCTATCACATCCTAAACCACCCCTAGGAGGATTGGGTAGGTGACCCGAATTGCATAACGGCAATCTGCCTGATCCCACTGATCTAGAAGTAGTGCTTACATTCATGGAACCACATTCATTCACTTTACCAAAGGCAAGATCAGAGTGCTGTAGATAAACTACAATTTCAATAATAAAAGGAAGCATAGTGATACGGGAAAATGATGATAATATATACATAAGAAAGTTTGTACATTTCCCACCAACCCACAAACATAGAAACAAAGCTGACAAAAATAGAACTACATACATAAATATATACAGGGTGAGCATACTCAACCCCAAAAAGGAAAAGAAAGTAAAAACTACAACAGGACCACAGTCAGGATGGGGATAAACTCCTAACAAAAACAAAAAGGAGTTCCCAAAACAAAAACCATCAGAAGCACTCCTCAACGGTCTTCATCAATGACCACCGAGAAAGTACGCAGGATCGGTATGACCTCCGTCGGGGTCCACACCAACATCATTGTAACAACTAGGACTCTCCTCCTCGAGATGAGCCTCCAGGTCACACTAGCATCTATCTGCAAAATCATCTAAAAAAAAAAAAACAATGTTTAACATAGTTGAGTCCCACTGAGCTCGTGAGCAAATAACATCAATCATGCATGCACTTGCAATCACAATTCACAGTTCATATGTTCCTACATGATGTGCAAGTCCAGTTTATTATTAGCCACCTAACAATACAACTAAATCAGGTCAGTGCTACTACAATCCCCACTACATGTATCCTGGTGCGGGCTTCTAACCCCTTCTTGCGATATACCCATTGAGTTGTCGGAGAGGACTAGTCAGCTCCCGCATCAATCACCAAGGTCAGCCCGACCAGCCCTCTGTGATTAACCTGTAGGGCAATCCATTTCTTTTCTCTTTTCTTTTCTTTGGCTTACAACCCATATTCACCATTCCGGTGTTCTTTCATTTCTTTTCATTCACCATTCCGGTGTTCTTTCATTTCCTTTCATTTCTTTTCTCATAAACATATGGTCACACTCACAGGCATCCAACACTTAAACCCCTGTTGGCAAGGGTGCGTAGCACGGGTGATAAAACTCTAGCCCCATGTCTATATGGCATCGTATGAGTCGGGTGGTGTCAACCGTATCCCATTCTACAGGCTACCACAGGCCTCATTTCCAAGCCGACTACGGCATCTAATCTAATAATCACAATCATCATATAAGAATTCACGCTGTTGATCAACAGACAGTCATTATGCAGTGATTTGAGTAGTTTGAATAGAAGTAAATAACACAACATATATAGTTCAGTTCTTATTAGCCGGATAGTATTATTCACTCACCTGAGTTTGGTTCTAGATACTCAGTTGCAAACTCAGTTCCAACAGCAGCTTGGTTGTTGACCTCGAGCGCGGGATCAATTCCTAGATATAAATTAAAAGTTTTCAGTCTATCACTGGTACTCCTAGGGTTAACCTAAGCTTACTGGGTTGACCCGGTGCTTGATTGGTACTCATTTGGGATCACTGGCCTTGCTCTGGGTCTTAGGCTCATGTTTCGGTGCATCATCCAGTGTCAGTGGCACAAGGGTAATATGGTCATTTTCAATAGTTGTACCTAACCCTAGGTCAGATCAGGTCCATAGTGCTGTCCACAGCTTGCCTGTGCTGTATGACCAAGCACAGCAGGGTTTCCTTCACTTGCGGGGCCCACTAGGGTTCCAAAGTATTCTTTCACCAAGGACAGATGTGGGGAAGGGCTTTTTGGTCATTTCTCAACCTCCCATAGTGTCCCACAGCCAATGGGTGAGATTCCCATAGCCAGATCAGCATTCCAAAAATTTTCCATTCACTGGGCGTTGGCTCTGGGT
The DNA here is from genome assembly GCF_018873765.1 of Telopea speciosissima. Lineage (NCBI taxonomy): Eukaryota > Viridiplantae > Streptophyta > Magnoliopsida > Proteales > Proteaceae > Telopea > Telopea speciosissima. The sequence goes on from NW_025317381.1 coordinate 151,006, forward strand.
GATGTCTACATCGCCCAGTGCATCGCCCAGAGGCTGCAATCGACAAATGGGCTGAGATTCCAAGGTGGGGCTTCTTGGGCAGTGTGCTCAACATTACCCCATGCATGTTAGGGTGATGTGTAACCCTCGAGGTGGCCTACCTATGGGTCCAAATGTATCATCCATTAGGTCCACCGTCAGGCTGCCAATGGCTGCCCAGGCAACCCAGTGAATAGTATCATAGGGTTTTCTCCAAATTTGGAATTCAATTCCAACCACATGCAAGGCTGGAAATTGATGTAAAACAGTGGTTTAAGGTTGCAACCACCTAGGGTTTGGTCTCTGCAGCCATGACTTGCATCCAAGGCTTCAATCAGTCAGCCGGAAGTGAATCTGGGCAGTACAGCTGTGCACAGCTAGAATCGATTCCCATAAATAGCAAATCAGAATTATGAAATTACATAAAAATTCTAGATCTTCCATGCTTAAGGCTTGCATGGCAGATCTGGTGCTGTTCAGGGCTGCCTAGGGAGTAAAATCACATCAAACATAGAGAAAAAATGGGGACAGTAGGTGTACATAAGTATTTTATACTTGAGAAGGTCTAATAGAGCTTGGGTTCAGGCCTGGTGTAGGGCTGTAGCAGCTCCCCTTCCTTCTTCCTTCTTCTTTCTTCTTCTCCTTCCTCTTCTTTCTCTCCTTTTTCTCTCCTTTCTCTCCCCACGGTTCCAGAAGAAATAAGAGCTCTAAATGAGCTCAAGACCCTTCTATTTACAGGCCCAGCCTTCACTGAGGCTTATTTTGCTGTGAAGGCCTCTTTTGAAAATCAGTTTTTAAACTGATTCTGACTGATTCTGGGCACACTGGTGGGGTCCACAATGAACCAAGGGTATGAGGTGGTCCCTCAGACTTCCCTCTATCAGTGGAGGGCGCCCATGTTCATATTGGGTGGTCCCCATAAATAAAAATCAATTAAATATGCAGAATCACCCACTTGGAGATGTCACTGGGCCTTGCTGCATCGCCCAGTGCCATCGTTCAGAGAATTCCAGCAAGCTGAAATTCAATGGGCTTGCACAGGGGTTTGACCCTTGGTCAGGGTATTGTCCCCACATGCCCTCTAGGAGATTTTTACACACTTTTACAGAGGTGGGTCCCACCATTATAAGGAGGAGAGACATTACCTGGGATCCAAACCATATATCAGGCATGGAGCTATACATTTGTAGGGGTCTGTTGTCCACCTACTGACAGGCATATAGGATGATCCACACTGGGACTCTTCATCAATCCAAACCATTGGAGTGATACTCCACAGTGATCCTGGTTGCCTGGTCAGGGGTTCCTATCCTTCAATCAAAATTCCTGTCAACCAGGGGTAGGGTTTGACATAAACCCCTGTTGGCAAAGGTCGTAGCATAGGGTACGGTAGATCCTAACCACAGATATACTACATGCATTTCTATCGTCCCAAGAGGTATTCCTGGTGCATCAACGTCCCATTCCATCTAGTACCCGGGTACCAGTATGACACGGCACATACAGACCAGATGGCAAGCAATATTAATAATAAGAATTTATGGGGCCCCGGCACCGTAACCTGATATCACAATATAAAACATCATACTTGCCTCTCATCAATTCATGTCCACAAGTTTCATATGCAAGATCAATATATTAGTCTAGATAATCCATTCCTATAATTATATATATATCAATCCCAAACATCACCGAACTCCCACTCACCTATTGTTTGATTGTTGTTTGGTGAAGTTTGGTCAAGTGCACGTACTCCCGTATAGATTCCAAGGTCTGAGAATGCATGAAAGTAGCGTTAGGAGCATATAGGTGGGTCCCATAAAAGGTCCCAACAAATAAATGCGATTTGGGCTAAGACAGCAGGAACAGATAAAGGAACGGTGCCAAACGGGTGAATCCGATCATGGATCCGCCCAGGTCATGCCCAGAAAGTACATGGAAAGGGTTCACGGGCGGATGCGGAACGTGAGTCCGCTAGTAGATCCGTTCCAACCCTGAGACACACCCGAGTGCAACTTAAGGATTCTGGGTTTCGGGCGGATTCATCTTAGGTGAGTCCGCTAGTAACTCCGCTCAGGAGGAGAGCCAAATTAGGCTGAACAGACTAACGAACCGATACACGACAGTGAGTCCGATCGTTCGTACGCTGCCCTTCCTTTGAACAGCTGTGAAGAGCATCACCTCCTGCCCTTCATTCATGGATCCATTAGGGTTTTGGGGTTGGGGAGGTGAGCTTCGAGCTTCGTTGGAGGTCCAATGTATGAGGGCCTACTCAAAGATAAGGGGATTTGGGGATTTTAGGTCCATTCCCAAGATTCTTCCCAACCTAAGTTAGGTTTCCAATGATTGAACAGCATAGGGGTCAATCAAAGCCATGAATGCATTAAGGAGAAAGGGATTTAAGTCTAAAGGAGCATTAACTAGGTATTGTTGAGCTCCCACGAGAAAACCCAACATAGAAGTCGATCCCAAGGGATCCCCAGACCTAGAAATGGAAGAGAGGAAGAGGTAAGTGAGGTCATTTACCTCAAAGTTGAACCAATCGATGTCTCTCACCTCCATAGCCTCTCAAGCCCTTCTTCTCCAAGCCTTCAATGCTCCCACAGCTCCAACAGTTTGGGTAGGTGATAGGAGAAGTGTTTTGAGACTTGAGAGTGAAGTCTTGGTTTTAAGACTAATCTCCCCCTTAAGGTCTGTTTGGTCTGAAGCTTAATGAGCCAAAACTCATTAAAAAGGCTTATTTAGCCAATGGGTCCACCCAATGGAAACCCTTCAAACCAAGGAAAGACAAGGATGAAGCCAACCTCGTCCAAAAGACTAAACTAGAGTGTCCGAGGTACGAGGTGTAGGTTCCACATAAGAAAAATACACAAAACCTAAAGACAGAACGGGCGGACTAACGGAGGGATGCAGTGCTGATGAGTCCGCTCATGCGTCCGTTGTTGCTGTAAGGGTAGAAACATAAGGGAAAAGGGTTGGGCTTTGGCCCACACTCCAAGGTCGACTAGAGTAAGGTACAGTATTATTTACAAGATCAATATCTTACCCCTCGGCCGTCACAATGTGCCCTTCGTGATCCCGAATAACTTCCCTATCGTGATACTAAGTTCATCGCCAAAGGAGGTACCTAACTGTGGGGACACGAGATAAGTCTTTTGGTACTCCTCACTTCGTGGACTCGTGCTGGGAGGATGATCGACGAAATCACCATCGATAAATCTTCCCCATTGCCGGTTAAGGAACCTCTCCTCCACAGGCAGGCCCGTGATATGGTCATTGATCCTGTGACTAGGTTTGACCACAAGCAAAAATTGTTCGTCAGCATACATGGCAGCAGAATCTACACATCACACGAGAGAGAAAATATTATTAAATAATAAATCTGGGTGCGGGTGTAACATCCTTCCCACCTTACAAGAATTTCGTCCTCGAAATTGTCGTACCTTGTAGGAATCCAAGGGAAGGGTATTTTGTTCACATTTTCACCTCGACTTCCCAGGAGGCTTCTTCTTCAGTGTGGTTGCACCACTTCACCTTCACATAATGAATGGGTCGGTTGCGGAGATTCACTACCTTACTGTCTAAAATATTCTCAGGCTATTCTTTATAGGACATATCTGTCGCCAGCTCTGGCGGCTCCTAAGACAGGATATGACTAGAGTCATGTACATACTTTCGCAATATAGATATGTGAAAGACATCGTGTACGCCGTCGAGAGATGGTGGAAGTGCTAACCGATAAGCCAGCGGTCCAACCTTTGCAAGAATCTCATAAGGTCCAATATATCTCAGGCTTAATTTACCCTTCTTGTTGAACCGCATCACACCTTTTGTAGGCAACACTTTGAGAAATACTTTATCGCCAATGGGGAACTCCAGATCTTTTTGCCTTTGATTGATCGTGTCGTTGAACCAATAAAAAATAAACCTAACTAAACACTAATATAGTGGAAAGTACGGGTATCGAACTACGGGGAACAAAGGCTAAGTTGCATGAAATTAAATCAAGTCTAAGATGAAACTAAAAATGCAAATTAATTATCTTAAAGCTAACACTATCAACTGATTAAAGTAAATAAAAGATGGTGAGAAAATACTATTTTTATGTTGAATCAACTTTAATTTAGATTCATCACTCAATCTCTCTCATATTCGGCTCATGGCGACTACAAGCCCCATGACAACCACAAAAAATAGGGTCCCTTTTAGGTATAAAGTATCTTGGTGAAATTGTCGTCCGATCGCCACAATGAATCAAAAGTTTAAAGAACTCGGGTACGCACAATACACTCAGGTATACCGTATCATCGATACGACCACATGAATGAATTCAATACCATTGCTTGGTAGGTTAACTTGAATCACAGAAACAAATTATCCTAACTAGATATAAACATGATTAGACAAAAATCATAATGAGATGCCTGAGTCTTTTCCAAGCAATCAATAAGAAAAGATAATGAATAATTAAATCATCTTTAAAGTATCATCTTCCCAAAAACAGTAGCAAGTTTAGTTACTCATTTAATATGAATTAAATAAAGAGGGGTTAGGGATACAAGCCAAAGAATTATAAGGAAGAAGAGCGTAGAAGCGATGGCCGCAATGGTGATTCAGGTGTGTGAAGGTGCTGGATGGTGGCGATGGTAGATGCTCTTCCTCTTCTTCTTCTTCTTCTTCTTCAAGCCTTCGTCTCCCAAAACCGTGAACTAGCAAAGCCTAAAGCCAAGAACGAACTCCTTTTTCTCTCAAAATCCCTTATAGCTTGCTATCTCCCTTTCCAATACCCCTTTTTTTCCTCCTTTCCTATTGATAGTTTCCACACAAAGAATGAGAGAAAAATCTTTTTCCAATCGTAGAGGAGAAAGATAAAATCTGTGGAGGGATATGGAAGCAAGGGAATTAGGAATTAAATATGGGAGAGAGAAATATGGAGAGGCAAATATGGGAGAGAGAAATATGTGGGACCGAGAGGTGGAAATGTGGAGAGAGATATGTGTGAGAGAGGATTTACGTAAGAGAAGAGAAATTAGGGAGAGATATCTATCTTCTTTTTTTTTATTTTTTTTTATTTTGTTTCTTTCTTCACACTTTCCAACTTTGCCATAATCCAGTTTTTGGCCATAATCCCTCCTTCCTTGAACCAAATTGACTCGACCCAAGAATTAAATGTTAACCATTTAATTTTTCTGATGCAATGAGTCCAATATCGACTTTTCTTGAGAAATCTCCTCTTTGTCAAATTATGGTAATGCCCTTCAGATGACGATTTGCACACCCTTGGCTGCTATTGAACATCCAAAATCGGCTAAGGGGGTTGATTCTATTACTGATTCATGCTTTTCTCCTTCCAGGCCTGCAATCATAGAAATCACATAGCAGTATCAAATCCTTCATAAATATTCAATAAAAATAATAAGTAAATTGTGATTTCTATCTAAGATTATAGCCCAATCACACTCCCCAGCTTAGCCTTTTGCTCATCCTCGAGTGAAAGAGAATAAAGAAAATAAATAACTTGACTCTCAGGCTCATAAACAGTCTATATACAGATTATACACTCAAAGAGATAATGATAGTTTACTATTGCACATCAACTCATAGGATGCTTGGCTCATGGAAACACAAGAGCTAAGCAATGAACGAGGACTTCTCCTAAGCCATCAAGCGCTCACTTTCTGCTTTTTCAACCCACTTGTTCACCATGAATTGTGACATCTAAACCTTTTACAAATGCATATGCTAGCTTGTGTAACACCTCATAATCAATGTGGCTCACTTATTTTTCTCTTTTTTTTTTTTTTTTTTTTTTTTTTTGCATTACGTGATTCTCAGATCCTTGCAATGTTCTAGCCTTTTAAGCTTTCTAGAAGGCTCATGTAACGAGCTTTAAGCCAACCACTCCTAAGCCAGATGACTTTAGGGGATTGAGTGTGAAACACTCCTCGGGCTTACTCACTCGAACCAAAAAGGCTACAAGCCCGAATTGGATTCAAGAATACTAGTAATAATAACCTAACTGGTCACTCCAACTGTTTTACGTGAGACTCCGAGCTTGTGCCCTAGATGCCCCGGTTACTAAGTTGAAGCAATAGAACTAAACTCTCATGAATTTTTTTTTTCTTTTTAAAAGGGAGAGGACGCAAACACAATTAAGCAGCGCTCTGCCTAAACATTCAAAATATCACAAACCAAGTAGACCTATGTGTTTAGAAGCATTAACCAAACTCACAAATGACAGTCGGAGAAATAAATGTTCATTACTTAACACTATGTTGAATTAATTTTCTCACAACCTAGAGTCAAATGCACTGCAAAGTAAACGTATCATTATAAAAATGAGTGCAAGAAAAATTTTCAAGAATGTAGATGAATCAGAGAGTCATGCAAAAAATTTTCAAAATCCTCCCTCCCCAACTTAAACGGCATTGTCCCCAATGATGACTAGAAATAACAGAGAGAGAAAAATATGGGAAAAAAAGGATGAGGAATGAAACCACCTGGGGTGTGGGTGTACGGCAACGAGTGACATCACTGGAGATAACAGCACAATGAGAATTTAACTCTGGTACGGGAGATGGTTCTACAAAATAAATCAAAAAAAACACCAAACAACGTAAAAAGGAAAACAACAAATGCGGTAAATAAAGGAAACATTGTTTGCCTCCCAAGAGCACTAAGTTTTACGTCTTCAGCCAGAGGATAGCAAAGCTCAAGGTAGTCCATCAGAAGCATGATCATAATCCACGTCCACTAGGTCTAAAGACCCAATTAATTGGCCATCAGCAAGGCCATCAACATAGGGTTTCAGTCTTTGACCGTTAACCTTGAAAGTTTTTCCGTTCTGTGGATTCTTGATCTCAATAGCACCATGCGGGGCAACAAAAACAACCACAAAAGGCCCATCCCACCGAGATCTCAATTTCCCTGGGAATAAATGCAATTTAGAATTAAAGAGCCAAACACGTTGATTCGGCTCAAAAGGACTTCCAAACTATGTGTTTATCATGAAACGCCTTAGTTCGGTCCTTGTAAATGCGCAAGCTCTCAGAGGCATCATTGAGCAACTCCTCCAATTCAGATAGCTGGAGACGACGAGTGGAACCAGCCTGAGTCATATCAAAATTAAATGTCTTTATGGCCCAATATGCTCGGTGTTCCAACTCAACCGAAAGATGATAAGCCTTACCAAAAACTAATCGGTATGGAGACATACCTATAGGAGTTTTATATGCAGTTCGGTAAGCCCACAAAGCATCAGTCAGCCGAGTACACCAGTCCTTATGGTCTGGTCTAACTGTCTTCTCCAATATCCGTTTTATCTCTCAGTTCAATGCCTCCACCTGACCAGATGTCTGGGGATGATAAGGGGTGGTCACTTTGTGGTTAATAGAGTACTTCTTCAGTAAAGCCCCTGCCCTCCAATGTCAAAAATGAGAGCCGCCATCACTAATGATGGCCCTAGGAAATCCAAAACGGCTAAAAATGTACTCCTGGATAAAGAGATAACCACCTTGTGGTCATTGGCCTTCATAGCCTTGGCTTCTACCCATTTCAAAACATAATCAACTGCCACAAGAATATACTCGTTACCGAAAGAGGCAAGAAAAGGGTCCATAAAATCAATACCCTAAACGTCAAAAATCTCAACCACTATGATAGGGCTTAGGGGCATCTCATCACATCAGGACAGATTGCCAACTTGTTGGCATCTCACACACGCCTTGCAGAAGGTGTGTGTATCCCAAAATAACGTGGGCCAATAGAAACCAGACTGCAGTACCTTGACAGTAGTTTTCTTACCACTATAGTGTTCCCCACAGGCAAGAGTATGGTAAAACGATAATATGCTCTGAAACAGTAGTAGTATCGCACAGTAGAGAGAAACTTATCTCGAGCTGCTTCATCCCAATCAGGAGGTAGTTGTCCAAAGCGAGATAGTTCACTATAGTTGCGTACCATGGAGTCGGTTTTGACGAAATGGAAAACAACTGCTCATCAAGGAAAGTTTCCCGAACCAACTCTGATGTGGGAGAGGAATCCAGAAGAATCTGGGATAAATGGTCTGCTACAACATTTTATGACCCCTTCTTATCCTTGATCTCCAAGTCGAACTCTTGAAGGAGAAGAATCCACCGGATCAGCCTTGGCTTGGTGTCATGCTTTGAAAGAAGGTGCCTAAGAACTGCATGATCCGAGAAGACTATCACCTTCGAGTCCAAAAGATAGGAGTGAAATTTATCCAGAGCAAAGACCACCGCTAGGAGCTCCTTCTCAGTAGTGGTGTAGTTCAACTGAGCATTAGACAAGGATCTACTAGCGTAGTAAATAACAGATGGCTTCCCATCCACCCTTTGACTACGTACAACACCCATGGCATAGTTAGAGGCATCACACATGATCTCAAATGGTAGAGACCAGTCTGGTGACCAGATAATAGGTGCTTCAGACAATGCAGTCCGAAGGGTATGGAAAGCAGTCAGGCACTTTTCATCAAAGACAAATGGGGCATCCTTGGCAAGGAGATTGCACAAGGGCCTGGAGATGAGACTAAAGTCCTTGATGAAACGCCTGTAAAACCCAACATGGCCCAAAAAGGAACGGACCTGCTTAACAGTCATGGGAGGGGGTAGTTGGGCAATCAGATCCACTTTGGCCTTGTCTACCTCAATACCTTGAGAAGACACTATGTGACCAAGTACATTACCCTTACGAACCATAAAGTGGCTCTTCTCCCAACTCAGAACAAGGTTATTCTCCACACACCGTTGAAGAATAAGAGATAGACGGTGGAGACATTCATCAAAAGATGACCCAAAGAGGGAGAAGTCATCCATGAAAACCTCAAGTGAATGGCCGACCATGTCAGAAAATATGGCCATCATGCACCTTTGAAAGGTGGTCGAAGCATTACACAACCCGAATGGCATCCTCCTAAAGGCAAATGTACCAAATGGGCAAGTGAAAGTGGTTTTCTCTTGGTCACCGAGAAAGATGGGGACTTGGTTATATCTTGAATAATCGTCAAGAAAACAGTAGTAGCTCTGCCTAGCCAATTTTTTCAGAATCTGATCAATAAAGGGCAAAGGGAAGTGGTCTTTAAGCGTGACCTTGTTTGACTTTCTGTAGTCGATACAAACACGTCAACCCGTAGTGGTACGAGTTGGGACAAGGTCACCTTGGTCTTTAGGGCCGATCATGATTCTGAATTTCTTGGGGATAACTTGAGTTGGACTGACCCACTGACTATCCAAAATAGAGTATATAATACCTGTGTCAAGCCACTTTACTACTTCGTTCTTCACTACTTCCCTGATATTAGGGTTAAGGCACCTTTGTGGATCTCACACGGATTTAGCTCCGTCTTCACAATAGATATGGTGCATACAAACAGAATGGTTAATACCCTTCAAATCAGCTAAAGACTAGCCAATTACGGCTTTGTGAGTTGATAAAACCTCCAACAGGAGGGACTCTTGCCTTTCAGTAAGCTCAGAGGATATGATAACCGGCAAAGTCTCTTCCTTATCTAAAAATGCATATTTTAAGGTATGAGGAAGAGGCTTGAGTTCCAGTTGTGGAGGGGACTCCAGAGAAGAGGGCTTCCCGGAAGAGGGTTTAAGATCTAACATGGCGTTCACCTCTTCAGTATAGGCCTCTTCATCAAAGTCTTCTGCCCCAAAGGACATCATAAGCTGTAGAGGATCATTAGTAAGGATCTGGGAAGTGTACTGAGATACAACTTCATCAATCATGTCCAGAGCAAAGCACTCATCTTCTCTGTAGGGTCCTAGGGATGCATTGAAGATGTTTAGTCGAAGCTTCTTGTTCCCAAACGATATGTCCATGGCACTTGACTTGTAGTTAATGCAAGCATTGGCGGTCGCCAAGAATGGATGCCCTAGTATGACAGGGGGGAGCTTAGCTGAGGTAGATTCCATATCAAGGACTAGGAAGTCCACTAGGAAGTATAAATCATCTACCTTCACAAGAACATCCTCTAGAAGTCCATGAGGTCTTTTCATAGAACGATCAGCTAACTGAAGTATGACTTTAATGGACTTCAACTCTCCTAATCCAAACTTCTCAAAAATAGAACCAGGTAAGATATTCACACTAGCCCCCTGATCCAGCAATGCTTTATCAATGGAGAGGTCTCCAATGACACAAGAGATGAGTGCTATACCAGGATCCTTCAGCTTGGGGGGTAGGTCAGTGATAACTGCACTTACCTGTTCTATGAGGTGTATGGTTTTGGGAGTTTGGTTCCTCAGCTTACGCTTCTGAGTGCATAAGTCTTTCAGAAACTTAGCGTAAGCTGGAACCTGCTTGATTGCATCCAATAATGGAAGGTTGATGTGGACTTGTTGAAATAAATCCAACATCTCCTTCATCTCCTCTCCTTGCTTCCCAAATGGGGGAGAGGATGGAGTTTTGAGAGCATCAGGGAAAGGGACTCGGGGTGTATACTTATCCGGTTGAGGTCCCTCCCCAACTGGTTGCTCATTCTCCTTCTCAGTATTTTCCTGGGAATAGACCAAAGAAGGTGTAATGGTTCTATTCCCATCAATGAGAGGCCTCAGTGCCTCTAATTCAACTTCTGCCTGGGCTGGGGTTGACTCCACTGGTGTGGTCTGTTGAGGGGTATTAGAGGGGAAGTCCTCATTGGTAGGTGGTGTGTCATGTATTTCCACCCTCTTACCATTCCTCAACACTCTAACCGACTAGACTTGTTCCTTACCCCTCCCTATTTGAACATTATTGGGGTTCCCAATAGGTTGGCTTGGTAGTTGGCCGGTCTCTCTCTTATTGAAAGCTTCAGCAAGTTGACCAATCTGGGTCTCTAGCTTGCTGATAGATTGAGTGTGGGAGTGCAATAATTGGTCGTTGATTCCCACTTTCTGGTCAATACCTTTCAACACCTTCATTACCTCACTCTCAAAAGATGGGGTATGTTGAGGTTGAGAGTAAGGTTGTTGTTGTCCACCCCTATAGGCATTAGGTTGGGCATTGAACGGTGGCCTAAAGGGATTGATTAGGAGGGTTTTTCCATGAGAAATTAGGGTGGTTTCGCCATCCTGGGTTATAGGTGTTGGAAAATGGGTTGTTACCCGGGTTGGCAAAACCCTGAGCAGCTTGTACCTTTTCCTGTATAAATTCAGGATATTGTGCTGCTAAATAACAATTGGTCACATAGTGATTCGGGTCAGCACAGAGGGCACAAGCTTCAGCTTGCTCAGGAGGAGAAAATCCCCTTGAGATTGATGGGGGTTGGGTAGGTCCTCCTGACAGCAGGTAGTCCATTTTTTTTGACAGCAAGTCAACCTGCGCCTTTATGTCACCACTCTGGTTGATCTCATAGAGTCCACCTTTTTTCGGTTGCCCAAGCGTGGGGACTTCAGTCCTTGAAGCTGAAGCTCTATGTTGGGAGTTTTCACTCAGGGTCTCAAAAAGATCCCGTGCTTCAGTCTCGCTCTTGTGCATAAACGTTCCTCCATAAGAGGCATCCACTATCTGATGATACTGGTCCCTAAGACCATCATAGAAGCACTGTACCAATTGCCATTTTGGTATAGCATGGTGGGGGCATTTCTGAAGTAGTTCCTTCAGTCTTTCCCAATACTCATGAAATTCTTCACCACTATTCTGGGAGAAGGTGGTGACGGCCCTTCTAATGGTATTGGTCCAGCCTATTGGGAAAAACTTCTTCAAAAACTGCTGTTGCATTTCTGCCCATGTGGTTACTTGTGCTGAATCCAAGGAGTGCAGCCAATGCTTGGCTTTATCCTTGAGGGAAAATGGAAATAGCAACAGTTTTAAGGCATTCTCTGAGAGGTCTTGGATTTTTACTGTAGAGCAAATTTCCAAAAACTCATCCAGGTGCTTATAGGGCTCTTTATTATGATGTCCATAGAACGATGGCAGCATCTAGATAATGCCTGACTTAATTTCATAATGAGCAGGTGCAATTGTAGGTAGCCTAATGCCGGTTTGGGGTTGGTATGCAATTGGAGTGAAATGATCACCCAGTGCCCTGGCCTGGTCACCCATCCTGATATGGGGTCTAATCCTCCTATAGGTACGTTCAATTTCGGGGTCAAAATCTAATAGGTTAGGTCGGGTCGAGCGCGTACCAAACATGCAACAACCAAACTAAACTAGGCTGGGATCAAGCATACAAGTGTATCAACCTAGGTATCAGGGTCCAAACGTAGTAAGTGTAGGGTCGAATGTCCTAATGTGGGACCAATCAGAATAGGGCAACTAAGCTTGTGGGACCGCACATACAAGGGTAACCTATACTAAAAGAAAAATAAAATTACAAAAGTGGTAAAGAAAAATTACAGAATAAAATTAAAATGAAAATTACAAACGTAAATTGAAACTAAAATTAAAACTATCCTAAAAAAAATGAAAAGTTTAAACTACCCTAAATAAAATGAAATCCTAAACTAGCGTAGATCCAAGCGTACCAAGGTCAATCCTAAAGTGGTATGGGACCGAAGCATACAAGGGTAACTAGGCCAGCGTGGGACCGAATCATACAAGGCTGAAATTAGCTACTAAAAGAAAAATAAAGAGAAAAGTTAGAGAATATCACAGAGGCTATCAGGACTGCATCGGTGTCTTTTTGAAAGAACCAAATCCATCTGAACCTTATCCCCTCTCAAACAACCTCCAACGATTTAATACCTATAGAAAAAAATAAAACTGTGAGTCTATCACTAATACTAATAGACAAATTTAGAATGAATAATAAAGTAAGCTATGTTAACACCAAAAAGAAATCAAAATTAACGCTACTATAGGCTGTTAACTAAGAGATTCTAAAATCTGAAATACCTAAAATGAAATTTAGAAATAAAGATTAATGCAAGCTATTGAAAGAAAATTAAATGACTCGATAAAATTCTAGCAACCGTGCTCTAGTTCCCCGGCAACGGCTCCAAAATTTGATCGTGTCGTTGAACCAATCAAAAATAAACCCAACTAAACACTCATACAGTGGAAAGTACGGGTATCGAACTACGGGGAACAGAGGCTAAGTTGCACAAAATTAAATCAAGTCTAAGATGAAACTAAAAATGCAAATTAATTATCTTAAAGCTAACACTATCAACTGATTAAAGCGAATAAAAGATGGTGAGAAAATATTGTTTTTAGGTTGAATCAACTTTAATATAGATTCATCACTCAATCTCTCTCATATTCGGCTCATGGCGACTACAAGCCCCATGACAACCACAGAAAATAGGGTCTCTTCTAGGTATAAAGTATCTTGGCGAAATTGTCATCCGATCACCACAATGAATCAAAAGTTCAAAGCACTCGGGTACGCACAATACACTCAAGTATACCGTATCATCAATACAACCACATGAATCAATTCAATACCATTGCTTGGTTAACTTGAATCACAAAAACAAATTATCCTAACTAGATATAAACATGATTACACAAAAATCATAATGAGATTCCTAAGTCTTTTCCAAGCAATCAATAAGAAAAGATAATGAATAATTAAATCATCTTTAAAGTATCATCTTCCCAAAAACAGCAGCAAGTTTAGTTACTCATTTAATATGAATTAAATAAAGAGGGGTTAGGGATACAAGCCAAAGAATTAGAGGGAAGAAGAGAGTAGAAGCGATGGCAGCAATGGTGATTCAGGTGAGTGAAGGTGCTGGATGGTGGCGATGGTAGATGCTCTTCTTCTTCTTCTTCAAGCCTTCTTCTCCCAAAACCGTGAACTAGCAAAGCCCAAAGCCAAGAACGAACTCCTTTTTCTCTCAAAATCCCTTATAGCTTTCTATCTCCCTTTCCAATACCCCTTTTTTCCTCCTTTCCTATTGATAGTTTCCACATAAAGAATGAGAGAAAAATCTTTTTCAAATCGTAGAGGAGAAAGATAAAATCTGTGGAGGCATAAGGAAGGAAGGGAATTAGGAATTAAATATGGGAGAGAGAAATATGGAGAGGCAAATATGGGAGAGAGAAATATGTGGGACCGAGAGGTGGAAATGTGGAGAGAGATATGTGTGAGAGAGGATTTACGTAAGAGAGGAGAAATTAGGGAGAGATATCTATCTTCTTTTTTTTTTTATTTTTTTTTTTCTTTCTTCACACTTTCCAACTTTGCCATAATCCATTTTTTGGCCATAATCGCTCCTTCCTTGAACCAAATTGCCTCGACCCAAGAATTAAATGTTAACCATTTAATTTTTCTGATGCAATGAGTCCAATATCGACTTTTCTTGAGAAATCTCCTCTTTGTCAAATTACGATAATGCCCTTGAGATGACGATTTGCACACATGCGGATCCTTGGCTGCTATTGAACATCCAAAATCAGCTAAGGGGGCTGATTCTATCACTGATTCATGATTTTCTCCTTCCAGGCCTACAATCATAGAAATCACATAGCAGTATCAAATCCTTCATAAATATTCAATAAAAATATCAAGTAAATAGTGATTTCTATCTAAGATTACTGCCCAATCATTGATCTGCATAGCCCTTCTGCCTAGACTGGGCAGCTCTAATTCTTTCTTGGATCAAATCCACCTTTTTACAGGTTGCTTGGATTAACTCCGGCCCCAGAATGCGCCGCTCGCCCACTTCGTCCCAATACAAGGGAGTTTGGCACTTCTTCCCACACTATGCTTCAAAGGGTGCCATCCCAATAGTAGCTTGGTAACTGTTGTTATAGGCGAACTCAATAAGCGTGATGTGCTGATCCCAGCTGCCCTGCATATCACATGCACAAGCTCAAAGCATGTCCTCCAATGTTTGTATTGTTCTTTCCAACTGACCATCGGTCTGTGGGTGGAAGGTAGTGCTAAAGCTCAACAGGGTACCCATAGATCTCTGGAATCCGCCCTAGAATTTGGAAGTAAACCTAGGATCCCGATCTGAGATAATGCTCACTGGAACTCCATGTAGGCGAACCACGTTATCAATGTACAAGCGGGCCAATCTATCCATAGAATAGGTGACTTTGATGGAGATGAAATGAGCCATCTTCGTCAACCTATCCACAACGATCCATGTAGCATCAATTCCCCTAGGCGTACGGGGTAATCCTGTGACAAAATCCATAGTAACATGCTCCCATTTCCATTTTGGCATAGGCAATGACTGCAACAGGCCATAGGGATGTTGCCTATCTGCCTTCACTTGCTGACAAGTGAGACGCCGAGCTACATATTTAGCTACATCCCTCTGCATTCCACTCCACCAGTAATGTCCTTTCAGATCCCTGTACATTTTAGTACTACCTGGGTGAATCGAGTAGGGAGATTCATGTGCCTCTGCCAGCACTTCCTTTCTTAGCTGATCGTCCTTGGGGACACATAGACGATCTCTAAACATAAGGACGCCGCTATTCGCCAATGTGAAGTCCAGATCATGCTACGTGTCATCCTGGATAGCTTCAATGATCTCCTTACAATGTTCATCTAAAGCTTGAGCGGCCTTAATTTTTTCAACCAAGGTTGATTGCAACGATAAAGCTGCTAACGATAGGGTAACACCCTCTACTAATAATTCTAAATCCATCTTTCTAGCTTCTTCTATAAGTTCCTTGTTGAGAGCTAGGGATGCGATGGATAAGGTCTGTGATTTTCGACTGAGAGTGTCAGCTATAACATTTGCTTTGCCTGGGTGGTAATGGATGGTGCAATCATAATCCTTCATGAGCTCCAACCAGCGCCTCTGTCTCATATTAAGTTCCTTTTGAGTAAAGAAATATTTGAGGCTTTTATGGTCGTTGTAGATCTCACTTTTCTCTCCATACAGATAGTGTCTCCAGATCTTCAGAGCAAAGACCACAGCCGCCAACTCTAGATCGTGAGTTGGGTAATTCCTCTCATATTCCCTCATTGTTGAGAAGCGTAGGCTATCACTTTATCACCTTGCATTAACACACAACCAAGTCCCATCTTTGACGCATCACAGTAGACTACCACTCCCCCAGTACCATTTGGTATGGTAAGCACCGAGGCTAAAATCAACCGTTGCTTCAGGTCCTGAAAATTCTTTTCACAATCGTCCGACCACTCGAATTTCACTCCCTTTCAGGTCAATCGAGTCATAGGAGCAGAGATTTTTGAGAAGTTCTCGATGAATCTCCTATAGTAATCGGCTAGACCAAGAAAACTGCGAATATCTACTACATCCTTAGGTGTCTCCCAGTCAACTACCGACTGCACCTTACCAGGGTCAACTTCAATACCCTTTGTAGATACCAAATGACCTAGAAAAGCCACTTGCTGTAACTAGAACTCACATTTGCTAAACTTAGCATATAACTGCTTTTCTCTCAATCGCTGAAGCACAAATCGAAGATGGTCTGCATGCTCTTCTTCGCTCTTCGAGTAGACTAGGATGTCATCAATAAACACAATAACGTATTTATCCAACACATCATGAAACACCCTATTCATCAACTCCATAAAAGCTGTCGGGACGTTGGTTAGCCCAAAAGACATAACCAAGAATTCATAATGGCCATATCGCAATCTAAACGCGGTCTTGCTAATGTTATTGTCTCTGATCTTCAGCTGGTGGTACCTCGAGCAGAGATCAATTTTAGAGAATACCCTAGCACCTTGTAATTGATCAAACAAATCATCGATCCTATGTAATGGGTACCGATTTTTGATTTTTGATTGTCAGCTTGTTGAGTTCACGGTAGTCAATACATAAATGCATGCTACCATCCTTCTTCTTCACAGATAAAACAGGTGCACCTCAAGGGGAAACACCTGGCCTAATAAAATCCTTCTTTAGTAGATCATTAAGCTGTCCTTGAAGTTCTTTCAGTTCTGATGGGGCCATTCTGTATGGTGCCTTCGACATTGGAGCAGCTCCGGGTATCAGATCAATCACAAACTCCATCTCTCGGTCTAGTGGTAACCATGTGAGGTCTTCTGGAAAGACATCAGGGAAATCTCTTACCACACTTATCTCTTCCATCGGTGTAACCTTAGCTTCAGTGTCCACTACCGAGCTTCAGTGTCCACTACCGAGGCTAAGTAACATTTGCAACCTTGTGCTAGGAGCTTCTGGACCTAGAGAGCCGATATGATTGGGTTCTTGGGCTTCTTACTTTTGTTGCCCTTAAACACAAACTCATTATCCTCTCCTGTCTGGAAGAGTATCTTCCTTTTTGTGCAAATCAAACTAGCTCTGTGTGTAGATAACCAATCCATTCCCAGAATTACATCAAAGTCTTTCATGTCTAGGATGATCAAAATGGCCTCGAGCCCATGGTCGCTTACTCGAATAGGGCAAGAGTTAAAGGATCGGTCAAGCTCTACTTTACTTCTAGTTGGTGTACTAACCATCAAATTTTGCTCTAGTATGACAAGTTCAATAGGTAACTTCTCAGAAAAGGAGGGGGATACAGAGGAATGTGACACCCCCGAATCAAATAACACATAAGCAGGAAAGGAGTACATAGAAATTATGTCTGACAAACACCGAATAGCCAAATATAGAGTAAACTAACTTAATTAATTTGACTAAGATGGTTGAGTGCAGTACCTGTGATGACACCGGGTCGGATTGGGCTTCCTCATGAGTAATAGAGTAGACTCGCCCCTGAGTCTTGCTCACTGGAGAAGGAGAAAGTGGGCGAACAGCAGTCCTTGCCAGGGGTGGTTTGAAAGTCGCAACCGATTATGGACCTTATTGTCGTGATTGTGGACAATCTTTGGCCATATGACCAGACTCCTTGCAGTTTTAACATATGAGAGTCTATGCTCCATAATGAGAAGCAGGTACAGATTTAGGTACTTGAGCTGAATCAAGTCTACGGGATTGAATCAAGGCTACATTGGTATAAGACCCTCTTCTTTGGAACTTACCAGGTCCCCTAGAGTCATGAGAAGGCATTGACCTCTTGCCTACCTAGATGGCCCGATAATTCTCCCTCTGTTGATCTTCTATCAGCTTACCAGCTTCAACCACCACTGCATAGGTGGGGTACTTGTGCAACACTACTGTAGTACTCAAACTGGCTCTAAGTCCTCTTTCAAACCTTCTTGCCTTCACGTCCTCAGTCTTCAAATGGAATGGAGCAAAATTGAAATACTCGTCAAAGAGTTGTTGGTATTCAAGAACCGATTTGGATCCTTGACTGAGGTTCGTGAATTCAATTTCCTTCTTTTCCCCGGAAGTTTCTTGGAAAGTAGTTCCTGAGAAAATCTTCCTTAAATTGATTCCAAGTAGCATTGGGATATTTATCCCAGAAATGATCTTTCGAGGAACGCCACCATACATCAGCGTCACCTTGGAGTTGGAAAGTAGCACATTGGATCTTCTCGAGATCATTGCACGACAATACTTCACAGATTCTCTCGAGATCCCGGAGCCAAGTACCTGGGAACATTGAGTCATGGATCAGCTTGTAAAAAGTGGGAGGATGATGCTTTTGAAATATCTCGGAGAGTTTGGAGGCATCTACCCATTCCGGGATTACATTTCTAACGGGTAAGGTAGCCGGAGGAGGGGAAGGTGGATCTTGGTTTACTTGTGCTGCAGGAACTTCATTAGCAGCCGGATCAAGAGGAGGAATGATGGGAGTGACATTAGCCGGGGGATTTGGGACTCCATGCACCTGAGGTGGTACTCTTGGTCTTTTCCTACCAGCATTTTGAAGCTGGGCAGCCACATCACGCATAAAAACACGTTGCTCATTTTGGGAATCGTGATGTTCTCTCTGCATATCACGAAGAATATTTCCCAAATGCATTGCGACATCGGCATTAGTGTTCACCGGAGGAGGTGCAGGAAAACCTTCCTCAAAAAAATCACCGGCGTCATCCCTAGGAGGAGAACGATTCCGGTTTCGAGTATTGACCATGTTTTAGCACCTGATTATATTTGTTTGAGTTAAAATAAAATCGCAACCGTACGGGTCAATCGTAACTACGGGTCGAACATGAGGTGATATACACCACTCTATTTAACTAACTTAAAAGTAATGCAAAGTGAACCAAATTAAAGTGTTAAATTCAACAAATTAAACTAACGAAAATCAATGCATCCTAACTCATAAGCATCTAACAAAATTAAGGGATTAAATCGGCGTCCTAACACATGAGCATCTAACCTATCAAACTAAAGCGAATTGAAAGGAATAAAAATGCAGTCACACATACTAACCACATAAAAAGAAATAAGGGAATAAAAATGCATCCACAAACCACAACCATATAAAATTAAAATAAAAGAAATAGAGGGATAAGAAGAAGAAGATAGAGAGAGATAGAGGAGATGGAGAATGAGATTGAGAGTTTAGATAGTAAAACCTGGATGTGCTTGCATGAATGTAATTGAAAAGCTTGAATACTTGCATAAACTTACCATGACCTCCTCTTCTAATCTTCAACTCTTGTCATCAACTTAAGAACTTAGACTAGAAGGCTCAAAACCTAAACTAGAATTAAGAAATTACAACCCAATTGAAGACTTAAATTGAAATTAAAGCATAAACTAAACCTATTATAACTATTAAATGAAAATCAAAAAACCAAACTAGAATTTAGAAAAGCCAAAAATCACAAATTAGAAGGAGAAGAACAGAAAAAATTTCACTAAGTGAATGAGCAAACTTTACAAGAGAGGTAGGGGGTATTTATAGGGGAAAGGGGAGAAGGGAGAAGAGAGAAGAGGGAAGTGTAGGAGAAATATTCCCTAAGAAAATCCTAAGAAAAAGAAGAAAAGAAGAGAATATTGTTTACATAAACCTTCTATTTCTAGAAAAGTAAATTTCTAATTCTAACTTGTGCTTCCTTTTCTTTGTAGATATCTTCTCCAAGCAATAAAATCAAAGCATCTTTGATTTTTCAACCTTCCATAGATGAGAAAATATCTTTCAAAATAAATCTATCCCAAGTGAAATTCTAAGAATGCCCTTGAAAATTTGGAGGAGAGAGAGATAGCGATGACTAGGATAGTGATGACTAGGATTCCACTCAACCAAATAACAAAATCCCCAATGTGTCCTCTAAAAATCATGGGGCATTAAATGCAGCCAATAAAAATCGTGGACACCTTGTGGGCCTTCAAAATTAATGGAATCTAATGGCAATGCGGGTCCCTCCATGTGGGTAGCAATCCTTCTCTCTCTTCAAGAATGCAAAATTGCCAAAACGGCCCTATACTTACAGTAGATCTCCACCATTGCTTAGAAATATCTTCTATAATTTCAAAAATATCCTTGGGCAGTGGTAGCCTGTCTATGGGCTTGCACTACAGCTCCTTTCTGACCCATTATCCTTTCTTGGACTGAAAAGAATAATCAATTATACGGTGGGCTAGAAGAATACGTACTTGCGTTCCGTCACATCCAACTTGCTCCGAATTTAGTCCTCTTACAGCCATGGAAGAAAAAATGGCAACTTTACATGTAACTTGGGACATGCAACTCCCGATAGTCCAGAATAGCCCAAAACCTAAAAAACATAAGAAAACACCAAAGTAACTCTATCCAATGTGGTAAAATATATCCTTTATGCCCTAAGATTTTACACATAAATGTGCTCATCAGATTCCCCCACACTTGAATGTTACTTGTCCTCAAGTAAAGCAAAAAGAAAAACTAACCTAAAATGCAAAAAAAATTCTAACTCACTTTCGTAGGAATCACGGTTGCACTTAGCATGTGCAATAAGCCTTTCAACCCCTAGGTTACTCCTAGTGGACGAGTTGTATCTCGTGGGTGTGTGCAGTGAATATACACCCAAAATTCAATAAATAAAAAAGAATGATGTAAATTTTTCTCATGGCATAAGTAAGATAGTGCACACAATCTCAAAGAAATATTCAACTAAAGATTAAGGAGCCAAAGGTTCCCCCACACTTGAATTTTATCACCCCACATCAATTCAAGTAACAAGCATGCATTAAGGTCAAGGGATCTCCTCATATTTTTTGAACACTACTCACATTCAAGTAAACCACTCATAGCACCGATGGAACCAAAGACTTAGGCATTGAGTATTTTTTACCATACTTTCTTTTCATGCATTAAGGCAAAAGCCTTTTTTTTTTTTTTTCCTTTCTTTCTCAACAACAAACTCTTTTTCTACTCCACTACTGTTCTCTGAATGACATGGTAGAGCATACACCAGACACCCAAATACTTGGTAGCTTTGCTTTTTGCATGTATTCATAAGACATTGAGACATTGATGCAAGAGTTTTTTTTTTGTTGAATTTCGATCAAGTCACCTTGCTTCATGAGGCACAGTGCCTTGTCTACTCCCAAGGAATTCCACTTTTCTTTCTGTTTCTCTCTTCTTTTTTTTTTTTTCATTCACTTTCACTTTCATGCCTTGCCACAAACAAATTGGTCTCAACTACTAGCCAAAAGATCAAAGGGGTCCATAAACACATAGAGGAATCTAACCATCACATGAAGTAGCACTCATATTTTCAAACTCAATCCCCATCACCTGATACAAACCAACTACCATCCTTGAAAAGGGATTTTTTTATTATTTTGCATGCTAGGGCACCAAATTCCCTCTCACTCTCGCTTTGTAAATCGAAGAGACTTATGCACATAACCAAAAACTATCGCCACAATCAAAATTCATAAAATTCACAATTAAAGTCCAACACACCCCCCCACACTTAATTCATGCAGTGTCCTCAATGCATGTAGAAAAGAAAGAATAAGGACAAGGGAGGAGATACATACCAGGACCTCTTCTTCAACTGGAGTAGGCATCTCTATGTATGGCTTCAATCTTTGGCCATTGACCTTGAAAGTAGCTCCTGTACTTGGATTGAGGACTTCAACAGCCCCATGAGGATAAACTTTTTGAACAATATAGGGGCCATCCCATCTAGAACGCAGCTTACCTGGAAAGATATGCAAACGAGAATTGTACAACAAAACTTTCTGGCCTACCTCAAACGATTTTCTCAAAATGTGCCTATCATGGAAATCCTTGGTTTTTTCCTTGTAAATCTGGGCATTCTCATATGCCTCATTCCTAAGCTCTTCCAACTCAGATAGTTGGAGTTTCCTATGGGCACCTGCAGTGGGTAGGTCAAAGTTAATCTTTTTAATAGCCCAAAAGGCCTTGTGCTCAATCTCTACAGGTAAGTGGCATGCCTTTCCATACACCAGACAGTACGTAGATTGACCAAGATTGGTCTTGAAGGCTGTCCTATGGGCCCACAACGCATCTACCAACCGGTTAGACCAATCCTTGCGATTCGGGTTGATGGTTTTCTCAAGAATTTGCTTGATCTGCCTATTTAAAACCTCAACCTGGCCACTGGTCTGAGGATGGTAGGGTGTGGCCAAAAATGCTTGCCCCGATCACTAATGATAGCCCGGGGAGTACCAAAATGGGAGAAGATGTTCTCCTTTAGAAATTTCACAACCACTTTGTGGTCATTGGTCTTAGAAGTAACTGCCTCAATCCATTTGGACACATAGTCCACAGCAAGTAATATGTACAGGTTACCAAAAGAGTTAGGAAAAGGCCCCATGAAATCAATACCCCATACATCAAACACCTCAACAACCAGAATTGGGTTGAGGGGCATCATATTTCTCTTAGTACGATGCCCTAAGGATTTGCATGAAGAATATGCCTTGCAATAAGTAAAAGCGTCTTTAAATAGACTAGGCCAATAAAATCCACACTGTAAAACCTTGGCCGCAGTCTTATTAGGCCCAAAATGGCCTCCACAAGCCTGATCATGGCAAAAAGATAAGACAGATTGTTGCGCATGATCAGGGACACATCTCCGGATTATTTGATCCGGGCAGGTCTTAAACAGATAAGGATCATCCTAAAATAAATACTTAACTTGTGAAAAGAAATGATTCTTA